>NC_043960.1:24196319-24356319 GCF_902148855.1 Sphaeramia orbicularis
AAAATAAATGAACTACTGACCAACTGACTGACCAGCCAACCAAACAGCTAACCAACCAACCAACCAGTCAGCCAACCAACCGATATTATTTTATTTCACCCTCAGAAACGATGGAACCTCAGTTGATACCTCAGTGTACATAAATAGACGGGGGTTTCACTCATACATATACATTCTATTCATTCCCACTCTTCATTTTCTCCATCCTCGATCCCTTTCCTCATCTTTCACTCTTCCACCTGAGATGTGATCAGAGGGGTTGACACAGCGGACAACAGAACGACACTTCCTCCCTTCGCAGTTGTCCTTTTAAATAAACATCACTTAAATGTGACGCGCGGCACAGCGCCATCATCTGCACCTTATTTTATTACAGTGTGAAGTGAGATGAGCCCAAGGAGTCACAGTCACTCACCGATAGCAGGGTTTCCTCCAGGGTTCAGAGTAACTCTGAAGGCCTGGTTCCAGATGTTCTGACCGTGCGGGGCATCACAGGGGTCGATGTAGAGCAGGACTCCTCCAAAACCCATCTCTGACAGCAGGGAGAGCTGCAGGCACACAGGAAATACAGAAAAAAGGGTGAAGCGAGGTAAAATACAGAGCTGTACTGTATATTCACACTAGCACAAATACATTTATGGCAACAATTTTTAGGAATAAAAATATTTGAAAACAGAACACAATGAAAATCAATAAAAGATAAAGCATTTAGGTTCACACAGAACACACACACACACACACACACATAGATACACAACAGACACATAAAGGCACAATTACTGGATGTTGTTTTTCTCCCTTTTGTTTTGGTGTTGGACTCAAATTGCAGCTTTAAAAACACATAAGTTAGGAAATCGCTGCCAAAAGTGTATATCGATACTACCCTGTATAGGACGGCAACAAAGCAGAACGAGCACACATGGAATACACACACAAATAAAACAAACATTTATTTAAACAAAAGAATAATGAACTGTTTCAGGGAACAAAGAGTCAAAGTTTCTTTTAAATGTATTTATATAGCCACAAGAGATTTTGTTTTATTGTCTTTCCTCAATATGAAAACTACTATGTATTTGATATATTCACTCCAAAGAATTATTTCCGATCTTATATCAGCTTGTATTATATCATTATATATTCTTAACTGAGATTATTAAAATGAATAGTTACAATATATAGTGAAATCTGAATCGTATTAAATGCCAGTTGGATTGTTTTATCTGATGTGTTCATTCCTAATTGTCTCTTTCAGCTACATCACTTATCGTCCGTTGGATCTCAATGCAGGGATCACATTTGGTGTTGATGCTCCATTTGATTGTTTTCTTCCAAAAATTCACTGATGGTAAAAGTGAAGAGTAAAGTACATTGGGATTTTAAAAACTGTATCATCACGGCATTGTTGGGTTTGATTGCCAGTTGGCGATCTGAAGGGGAACAAGCTGCAAGGTCTGGCCATTAAAGATACAAACATCCCAGTTTTAATCTAGAATTTATTTTTTTTTTTTCATATACTCATGGCCAAATGTTCTGGGAATGACACAAATTTGTTATTTACTTAAAGTTGATTTATTCGTCACTACTTTCCACCACTTCTTTGAAACGTATAATATAATATAATATCATGTTTCTAATTGTTCTTCAGTGTGTGTTCTTCAGGGACATTTTTAAAGAACACTTAGGGAGCAAATTTTGCAAAATCAAAACTTGTGTCATTTCCAAAACTTTCGACCACTTGTATACATCCATGAGTAAAACTTGTCATGCTAAAACTAACTTACTGATCGCACCAACCAAAACCATTATGTTGAATTCCACATCTTTTTTTTTTTTTTTTTTGGATCGTCTTTTTTTAGTTTTAATTTTCAAATGTATAACAAGAAACATACAACTTGAACATGAAACTGTTGTATCCAGTTCCTATCCAACTGCCCCACCCCCAACCACTCTGGAACTTTAAGTTTATATACAGTCAGACATAATATACTTAACGTACAAAAATATATAAACCCCCATTGAATATATATATATATACACACACACATGCATATTTGTAAGTTCACACACACACACACACAAACAAATAAATAAATAAATAAATACATAAATACATACATACATAAATGGAAAGAAAATTGAAAACAAATGAATTTAAAAACAAAAAAAGTAAAAAGGTACACAGATATGTCCACCACATCATTTTATCTGTGTTATGAATTATAACATAAATTGGGGAATTAATCTATAAAAGCTAATTAATGCTAACTGACATAATCAACAGGCTAGCTTACAGAGTGTAAAGTACAAAATTATTGCTAACATTAGCAAATGTTGCTAAGTTACATCAAGAGGCCATACTGGGATGAAGTAGTAAAAACAGTCTCAGTAGATTTTAGATTTTAGTTCAAATCAAGTTTAACTCTTTCATGCACGAATTATGAGAACCTTAATCAAAATTTTTTCCTGAGTGTTTTCATTCCTCTTTAGGCATGAAAAAAACAATGATAGAAAATTTTCTTCTGAAAAATAAATAAAACATAAATAAAAAAAAAAAAAAAAAAAAAGAAAAAAAAAAATTAAGAATACATTAAAAAAAGTAATAATGACAAAAAAATTCTTATGAATCTATTTTTCATGAAGTTGCAAAAATATCCACTCAGCTGGACACCACACGTTTAATTTTTGACGCACAGAAACATGTATTTACTGATAAACTGTGTGAAAACTGTGGGGAAGGCTTGTGATTCTGGGGGTTTATCCTCAGGAGAGATCTACATAATGTTACCAATTCATGTCAGAAAAGACATATAGTGTCTTAAAACATTAATAAAGATATGTGTAAAAAAAAACAAAAACAAAAAAACAATGAAAAGAACAACAAAATCCATGAATATACAAGAGAACAGCTGTAGAATAGCTGTCCACTGTAGTGACCACTATGCACGAAAGGGATAAAGCAGAAGTTCAGGTCCAAAATGCATAAACTCATTAGAAAAAATAATACTTCATATGCAGTTAAAACAACTCTATCCATTAAATCAAGGTATAAATGTAACCCTAAATGCTCTAAATAGGTGGCAGTTGACCTGGTGGATGTTAAAATTTAATACTGTGTCGATCAAAGGTTACATTTTCGCTGTTTTTCTCTGTTATTATTAACACTGTGGGTAAAGATGCAGAGTAGTTGCTGGGAGAGGCAGAGTGCTGCAGCTGCCACTGAGCAAAGCAGTATTTCACTGTTGTCCATTGGAGATGTAGCGTCATTGTTTTTTATGAGGGTAGATGACTGTTTTATTGAATATGTGACACCAGCCACGGTCATTCTCCCCTCATCACAACTCTGTCCTTCACTGCAAAACAGGAACACCAGCGCCAAGCACACACATACTACACACACAGTCACATGCATACAAGCAGTCAATACATTTACATACATACAGTTTACGCTGACATGTACACGTATGGGAAAACCCCAGCACACCTACATTCATGCAGAACATAGGCATATACATCATACAGATATGTATGACATCCAATGTTAAAGTGAATAAAAAAGAAAAAAAAAAAAAAGAAAACAGTTACATGGGCTACCATGTTTTTGTTCCTCTTTTTTTTTGTCAAGTCTGATATGAAATCAAATATAACTGCAGCTGTCAATCACATTTATCCCTCCTACCTACCTGAAAACACCTATGATCAGACAAAATTGTGATATTAAGAACATTTTCTTCCATCTCTAAACACAATCAGGAGGAGAATTCTTGTTTCTTCTCAAACCACTTTCATTAAAATATTCTAAAGAGTGATTGTTGAATTTTTGCCCAGTTACACAAAAAACGGAAGGAAAAAAAAAAGCAGACACTGAACCTTTAAAGGAGCAGTAAGTACTATATCTACTTTAGCATATTAAAAATGACCTAAAAGTACAGTATATTAGAGTGTAGGGACACACACTGAATCCAGTCACACTGAGAGGCTGTGGGATTAATATAAGGCAGTAGTGAGTCACTCTGTCGGTCTCCCATGGTGCTGAAAACTAACACCACAGGGGCAGAAAGTGATGAGATGGGATGAAAACCACCGAGAAACTACTTTTAGAGTCAAAGAAAGTCAGAAAGTGATTAAAAAAACTGAAAATAGAAGCAGTGTTGTCACCGCTGAGCACAGCTATGAATGAAAAGAATGGAGCTGAATGATGAAATACGTGGGTTTTTTCTACATCAGTGAGTTTGACTATGATGTTTATGAAGGCATAAAGTTTGTTTGTTGAACCACGGTTCAGACTAAACTGTTCTGAGGTGATTTGAACAAATCAAACCAGATTTTTAGTCCAGCAATTGACAACACAAACTGCACAGAAAACAGAAGTGATTTGTGGCTTTACTGTGACTGTTTTCTGTCTAAAAATAGAGGAAAGCTCTGAGTTTTTGTTGACAGTAGAAAATTTGAGAATTAAAAAAAAAGATAGATAGATAGATAGATAGATAGATAGATAAGATAGATAAGATAGATAAGATAGATAAGATAGATAGATAGATAGACAGATAGATAGATAGATAGATAGATAGATAGATAGATACATACATACATACATACATACATACATACATACATACATACATTATAGCATTTATGTGTGTGTCTGTGCGTATATGTATGCATGTATGTATATATGAATGTATGTACTGTGTGTGTGCGCGCATGTGTATGTATGCATGTACTGTATGTATGTATGTATGCATGAATAAATACATGTACATGTATATATGCATGAATATGTGGGGAAAAGAGTGGGAATAAATAAGTATTTATTTATTCCCACTCCTCTTTTAGTATTTTTAAGTATTTTAAAAACCAAGGTCTTCGTTCTGAAAAGAGGGAAGGTGACGGATAAATTCCACTTTTCTCTTGGAGGAATCCAAACCCCAATAGTAGCAGAAAAACCAGAAAAGAGCCTTGGGAAAACGTTCCACTGCACCCTGAAAGACACTGCTTCAATCAGAGCGGTAAACCAAGAACTGGAAGGATGGTTGGCAGCTACTGACAGATCAGGACTACCACAAAAATTCAAAGCCTGGATATACCAGCATGGCATCCTCCCTAGGATACTGTGGCCTTTGCTGATATATGAATTTCCACTCTCCTCTGTGGAAGGGTTTGAGAGAGTAAGCAGCCACCTCTGAAGGTGGTTGGGATTTCCCAAAAGCATGACGAGCATCGACCTATATGGCAATGCGAACAAGCTGACGCTTCCTTTCAGCAGCCTCAGTGAAGAGTTCAAGGTTTGATGAAAAAGGGAGGTGCTCCAGTACAAGTAATCCAGTGACCCGAAAGTTTCTCAAGCCATCAAGGTGAGGACTGGGAGAAAATGGAGGACACAAGGACCAAGCGGACCATGCAGAGTCAAGGCTTCATCACAGAGCACTGGTAGGATCTGCGGCAGTTGGCCGGGCAGGGTTGGGTAGCATTCCAACTACCAGCTACATCAGTCTTAAAGGCAAGGAGAGGTGGGACCTGGTCCAAAAGGAGGTGAGACCTGGTATCAAGGAGGAGTGGGCAAGTCAGATGGTGGGACTGCAGCCGCAGGGGGCACGGACTAGATGGGAACAAGCTATGGATAGGAAGATCTCATGGTCTGAGTTGTAGAAGGCTGAACCTTACCACATCGAGTTACTCATTCAGTCCGTGTATGACATCCTGTCCAGCCATCTAATCTGTTCTGCTGGGGCAAAACTGAAAGACCAGCATGCCCCTTGTGCCAAGGAAGAGGAACTCCTGAGGACATACTCAGCAGTTGTCCCAAGGCACTTGGCAAAGGTCGATACCGGTGGTGCCACGAACAGGTGCTGAAGATGGTTGTGAGTCCATCTGCAGCGCTATCAACCAAAGCAAACACCTCCAACCATCAACACGCCAGATAACATTAATTTGAGCGGGAGAACACCTCAATCCCCAACCCGCTTCCCAATAGTCATCACAGAGATGAGCCTCAGACCAGACATTGTGGTTTTCTCCGAGAAATCAAAGCAGGTGGTCATGCTTGAGCTCACGGTGCCCTGGGAGGAGAGGATGGAGGAGGCCAGCGAAAGGAAGGAGGGGAAATATGCAGAGCTGACAGAGGGTTGTCACAGATGGAAGTGGCATACTCGGTGTTTGCCCGTCGAAGTGGGGAGTAGGGACTTTGCAGAAAGATCGCTTCGTAAGGCCTACAGCCTCCTGGGCATCACTGGAGTGTAGAAAAGGAAAGCCATCAGTAGAGCCTCAGAAGCCGCAGAGAAGACCTCAAGATGGCTGGGGATTAGGAGGGACAAGGAGTGGGCTAATGCCACTTGGACACAGGCCGGGAATTGATCACTCCTAGTTGGGTTGCCTGAGTGAAGAGGTATGAAGTTGAAAGACCCAAAAGCCCCAAAATCCCGAGTACTTCACTGAAGACGTGTATCGAAAGATGTGTGTAATGACCACAGAGTGTATTTATTGTTTTCTGTTTCTTACATTTGTATTTTCTTTATTTATTGATTGATTGATTCATTGAGTTCTTGGGTTCTCCTTCTTCATGCATTTCATTTCATTTCATTTATTTGTTTATTTCGAGCATTTACAGAATATATACAAATTCAAAATTCCATAATCATTCATTTACACTCGAAAAGGAGTGGGAAGAAGAAAACGTATTTACTCCCATCCCCATTCTCATCATCAAATAACTGAATATAATAATGTTATAAATACTCAAGCCAGAACATTAAACAAAATAGGCCTACACCAAATTAGAATAAACTCATTCGACAGTATTTACACAATAGAACCAAAATGTGTGTGAAAAATAGAAACAAAGGGTTAGGTTCTCCTTCTTCCTCCATGTTTGAAATAAATGACTAACAAATAAACAAATGCATGCATGTTCCGAAATCATGGCTGAATCCCAATTCACCCCTTAGCCCCTTCCCCTTACCCCTACCCCTCCGTTTTGCGGTTAAACATGAAGGGGTAGTGTTGTCCCGATTCTCAATTAGACAAAGGGGAAGGGCTGTTTTGGCCTCGAAACGGAGATATTTCAGGACCACACTACGAACAAAGGGGTAGGAGAAATTTCCCATAATTCTGTTCCAATCGTTGGTAAGATGGAGGAAAACACAGCCAAAAAGTGCAGCAGTGTGATGAAAGAAAAACACAAATGTACGTATTTTCTTCGTAAGCAACTTTATCATTTCGACTGTTTAATGCCGTTTCAGTGTCTTATAGATCGCATTTCTGTGGTTTATAGTTGATAGCTGCAAAAAAACGACCAAAGCCCATGCAACAGAGATAACAGCTATTGATGGCATGGGGAATACTTTCTGAAAAAAAGTTGTCGCATCTGTTAATAGCGGTATCTATGACTGCTGATGACGTAATAGGTCATGAAGGGTTGTCCCATTTCAAAGGGGAATGTTTCAACCCCTAAGGGGGAGGGCTAAAGGGCGAATTAGGATTGGGGCCATAAGTATCATAACTCATGTTCATAAATCACGAGTCAAGGCAGACATAACGACAGGATTAATTCAATGTATTTCCGATGTACTCAATATGATAATGAATAATAAGTGAGCGATATAACTGAGTTGTGATTCAAACATATGCTGCTGTTGATGGAAATTAACCCTTTCATGCATGAATTATGGGAACCTTACTCAGGATATTTTTTTTTCCCCAGAGTGTTTTTATTCCTCTTTAGTTTGGAAAATTTTCTTATTAACCTATTTTTCATGGAGTTGCAAAAAATGTCCCCTCAGCTGGACCCCATGTGTTTCATATTTGAAGCAAAGAAAAATGTATTTACTGATATACTGTGTGAAAACTATGAATAAAAACATTTCTAATGCTGCTAATCTGTTGTTTTCTCACATTGTAACATACTATAATACTAGTTATTACTCACTTCATGGAGATAATATGCAAAAAAACAAAAAAAACAAAAAAAAAATTTTGTTTAATGACAGTCTAATAACAATAACAAACAATTGATTTACACTCAAACATATTACTGCAGATCAGATTTATCAAGAACAGCAAAGTTACAGTAATGGTATGAATGTCAGTGTATGAGATGATGCATAAGCGTCCACTGTGTTGGCGGATATGGAACCAAAACAACAAAATCCATTAATATATCCTCCTGAGACCCAGTAAGTAAACATTTTTGCCATTTTACATTAAATAATTGCCTTAATTGGAAACAGCATGATGCAACAGTTTTTTCAGATACATTTTTTGTGTATATATATATAATGTCCTTTTCAGTGGACATTTATTTATTTTTTTAAGTGAAGATGTGAAACTCTTGTCCACTACAGAAAACACAGATGCATTGCTGGGTCTCAGGAGGATATAAGACACAGGTGTCAAACATGCAGCCCGGGGGCCAAATCCAGACCGCCAAAGGATCCAATCTGGCCCGTGGGAAGAATTTGTGACATGCAAAAATTACACTGAACATATTAACAATCAAGAATGTTAAAATCAGTTTAATTCAGATTCCACATACAGACCAATTAGATATCAAGTGGGTCAGAACCAGTAAATTACTATCATATTAAACCTATAAATAATGAAAACAGCCAATTTTATCTTTGTTTTAGTGTAAAAAAGTAAAATTACATGAAAATGTTTATATTAAAAACTGTTATTTTACAAAAACTGTGAAAAACCTGAAATGTCTTAAGATAAGTAAATGCAATTTTACCAATATTCAGCCTGTTATTAAATGTTTCGTGTATTTGTAATTGTACTGTAAGTTGTAATGTTCATGTGTACATGATAAACTGAGGCATAATATTGTTAAAATTTGACTTATTTTTCTTAAGATGTTTCCAGTTGTTTGTGTTCTTCAGATTTTTGTAGATGTGAAAAATGTTGAATTAAGCAAAAAAAATGTTGAATTAAGCAAAAAAAACTTGAATTAAGCCAAAAAAATGTTGAATTAAGAAAAAAAAATGTTGAATTAAGCAAAAAAAAATATTGAGTTAAGCAAAAAAAATCTTGAATTAAGTAAAAAATATCTTGAATTAAGCAAAAAAAAAAAGTTGAATTAAGCAAAAAAAAATGTTGAATTAAGCAAAAAAAAAATGTTGAAGTAAAAAAAAAAAATATTGTGAATTAATAAAAAAAAAAAATCTTGAATTTAGAAAAATAAAAAATCTAGAATTAAGCAAAAAAAATCTTGAATTAAGCAAAATTAAAAATCTTGAATTAAGCAAAATAAAAAAATCTTGAATAAAGCAAAATAAAAAATCGTGAATTAAGCAAAATAAAAAATCTTGAATTAAGCAAAATAAAAAAAAAATCTTGAATAAAGCAAAATAAAAAATCTTGAATAAAGCAAAATTAAAAAATCTTGAATTAAGCAAATAAATCTTGAACAAAAAAAAACAACAACCTTGAATTAAGCAAAAAAAATAAAAAAAAAAATCTTGAAATTAATTTTTTTTTTAAATCTTGATTTACCAAAATAAAAAATCTTGAACTAGGCAAAAAAATGATTCAGATTTTTGTGCATGTTAACATTATCATAACTTAACCGTCCTGTTTTTTCCACTGTTATTATTTTACTGGTTTGGCCCACTTGCGATCATACTGGGCTAAATGTGGCTCCTGAACTAAAATGAGTTTGACACCCGTGATATAAGAGAACATCTTTGAGTAGCTGTCCACTGTAGTGACCACTATGCATGAAAGGGTTAATGAAATAAACTCAGATTATGAAAATGTGTGCGCTTTGTGTGTGCATTGCTAAAAATATGAACGTGTGTGTGTGTGACATGCAGCCCGCAGTCACCGTCACACACTCGTTAGTAAACTTACGAGCCTCATCAATCATTCTTCCCCTCTTATATGTAAAGGGCCGATCATTTCTCTTAGCTACCGACACATGCAGACACTACGAGGCACACATGATCAAATTTGTCAGAAAACTGTGGGCGAGGAGGAAAAATGGGTCAGCAGCCTGTTGCTGGAAGGTTCCCCTGTGACAGGAGCTGCGTTCTGATTTAATGGATTTTTAAAAGTCTAACAGTGTTCATGTAAATGCAGCATGGTGACCCCTCTTTAAACATTTCCCTTCCTTTTTTTAGTAACCTCTATTTGCTCCTGTTATGGCTCATTAGCCTGTCATCTATCACTAACCTCACCTTCAGGAGTAGAGTAATAGCACAAAGGAAACAGCTGTTATAAGAAATCACTTAATCATTTACTTGTGCTAATTCAGGCCAGGCATTTATCAAACTGCTATATGTGAAAATCTGAAGTGAAATGAAGAATTCAAGCGCGGATTTGACCAAATAATCCTCGGTCTTATTTCATTAACAGAGCATGTTTCCACATCTGCAGACAGACGAGCACCACCACTTATGGAGGTTTTCCATGTCAACAGATTCATGATAACGGCTGAACAAACTCAGATAACAAAATTACCATTAAATCTACTTTTTTTTTCATTTCAAACACAATAAAAACAGCCTGTTAGGTTTTCATTTTTGTTAGTTTTCGCTACATTTACAAGTGAATATTGAATATAGAGTCAGTTTATTAAAAAAAAAAAAAAAAAAAAATCCAGCAAATATGTAAAAAATATTGATATTGTCTGTGTTATTTATGTGGAGTTTTTGCAGCTTTTGCTTATTTAGAATTATTTCCCTATGTTTGATTACACTGGTCAACAACAAATTTACAGGGTGGGGAAGCAAAATTTACAATACTTTGAGGCAGGGATTGAAAGACAGTGTATGACCAATTACACTGAACAACTAGAAGCACTCGGAGAGCGCAGACCTCCGCCAAGGCTGATCAGTGGGCCCCCCCCCCACGCCAAGGAGGTTATGTTTTTGCCAGGGTTTGTTTGTTAGTTTGTTTGTCTGTCCATTAGTGTGGGCCCCCCAAACCCCCGATCACCACCAAAATTTAATCATTTCTTCCTTATCCCATTTCCAACAAACCCTGAAAATTTCATCCAAATCTGTCCATAACTTTTTGAGTTATGTTGCACACTAACGGACAGACAAACAAACAAACAAACAAACTAGAAGCACTCGGACAGCGCAGACCTCCGCGCAGACCCCCCCCCCCCCCCCCCGTAGGCCCCCCCACGCCACGGAGGTTATGTTTTTGCCAGGGTTTCTTTGTTTGTTTGTCTGTCAAGATCAAAGATCAAAGATCAAATTTTTCAAAATCAAATTAGCAAAAAAAAAAACCTGACCTGATTGAGAAAAACAGATGTCATATTTGGATTTAGCGGTGCAAAATGGTCCTAATTCAGTTGAAAAAACCTAGACAACTTGCAAAAAATATTTTTTTGTAACCCAGTATTATCTCACTTGATAGTGCGGTAATGCATTTATTTCAGGTTTCCTGTGATGCTTCTCTGTAATCAATGCAGAACTTATGACTTTAAGTGTGTTGTACCATAAAGTGATTTCCTGCCATTTTCACTTCAGTTTATTCTTGTTAATTATAGAAAATCTAGGACTTTACTCCTGAAACTGAAAAACTCAAATTAGCTTTAAAACCAAATCAAAACTCAACTCACGCCAAACAAAAACTATTTATCCGGTCGTAAACCTACTAATGAATTGAAATCAAAGTCAAAATTCAAAGAAAGAAGAATAATAATAATAATAACAATAATAATAATAATAATAATAATAATACAAAATGAAATAAATAATATAAAGTAAAGAAAGAAATAGAGAGAAAAATCTAAACAAACACAAAGACCTATAATAACTGTGACTCCTAAATGTATGTTTTCAGACATTTTATTTTTCAGAATAAAATGTAATCAGTAGGAAAGACTGCAACGAAAATGAAGGAAAAACTCAAATAAACTAAAGTAAAACTACTTATGTACTAAACTAACTGAAACTAAACAAAGAACCAACCAGAAAGAAAGAAAGAAAGAAAGAAAATGTCCAAGCTATAATAACTGGCTGGTAAATATACATTTTTTCCACATATTTATTCCAATAAAAGGAATGATTCAACAGATGAAAGTAAATTCCTTGTCTGGTCGTCTACTATGAATTATCACATGATCAATTAACACTGACATTCCTCTTTTGTTTTAACATGTTTTATTCGCAAAACAAAAACTATTTATGCGGTCGTAAACCTACTAATGAATTGAAATCCAAGTCAAAGAAAGAAGTCGTAGAAAGAATAAACATAAAAAACATAAAACATAACATACAAACATAAAAAAGAATGAACATAAAAATAATAGAAAATGAAAGAAATATAAAGAAAGTAAAGAAAGAAATAATGAGAGAAAAATCCAAACAAACACAAAGACCTACAATAACTGTGACTCCTAAACGTATGTTTTCAGACATTTTATTTTTAAGAATAAAATTTAATCAGTAGGAAAGACTGCTACAAAAATGAAGGAAAAACTCAAATAAACTAAAGTAAAACTACTTATGTACTAAACTAACTGAAACTAAACAAAGAACCAACCAAACAGAAAGAAAGAAAGAAAGAAAGAAAGAAAGAAAGAAAGAAAGAAAGAAAGAAAGAAAGAAAGAAAGAAAGAAAGAAAGAAAAAATGTCCAAGCTATAATAACTGGCTGGTAAATATACATTTTTTCACATATTTATTCCAATAAAAGGAATGATTCAACAGATGAAAGTAAATTCCTTGTCTGGTCGTCTACTATGAATTATCACATGATCAATTAACACTGACATTCCTCTTTTGTTTTAACATGTTTTATTCTCCTGGTTTACCACAAATGTTGATTTTTCTATCCACAGATGCCTACTTTTAATATCTTCAGTTTCACCACCTTTTTCATGACATGAACTCAAATCCTAACCCAAAATTTAGTGAAGCATAGATTGTGTAACAGCAGAGGTCTGAAGCCACAGTGATAAGAAGATATTATCGCATTTATTGATCAGTGTATTTGTAGTAAATATTTGAAGTGCATATAAATAGTATAGTTTATACTAAAAATGGTTGATTATGTAAATCTGATTGTGTGTGAGGTGACCAAAAACGTGTGTGTGAATGGTTTGTATGGATGCTTTGTGCATAAAGAAAATAAAAGTGTTAATAAAGCAAAGGAAGCGGATTTATTTTAACCCTTTCATGCACAAATTAGGAAAAAAAGTATCTAGATTTTTTTAGACTGATTTTATTTCTCCAAATTAGGCTAAAGTTGAAATGCATCTAGATTTTTTCATTTATTTATTTATTTTAAATATGGTTTTATTAAGAACATATTTAACTCCCTAAGACCCAGGAAAGGACAAGTTTTGGCTTTTTTTTTTTTTTTTTACCCTTTCACGCATGAATTATGAGAACATTAGTCAATATTTTTTTCTTGAGTGTTTTGTTTTTTCCTCTTTAGGCTTGAAAAAAACAAAGCAATTGAATTTTTTTTTTTTTTTTTTTTATGAACCTATTTTTCATGCAGTTACAAAAACATCCACTCAGCTGGACACCATGCATTCAATTTTTGAAGCAAAGACACATATATTTAAAACTCATCATCAGAAAGTGATATACTGTGTGAAAACTATGAAATAAAAACATTTTTAATGCCGCTAATTGCTAAATTGCTAATGTTTTCTCACCTTTTATCATTCTCTAATATTAGTTATTACTCATTTCATGGAGATAATATCCTCCTGAGACCCAGGAAATTGACAGTTTTAGCTTTTTTACATTTAAAAAAATGTCTTGATTGGAAACTGCATAATGCAACAGTTATTTCAGATACATTTTAAAAATTATTTCTATTTATTGATTGATTTTTTTAATGGAATGTCCTTTGCAATGCACAGCATTTTTAAAGTAAAACTGTCAAACTTTTGTCCCCTACAGAGGACAAAATGCATTTGCTGGGTTTCGGGTGGATATGCAAAAAAAAAAAAAAAAAAAAAAAAAAAAATTGTTCCAGAAAACTGTTAATTACAGTCTAATAACAAATACCAATTGATTTACACTAAAACATGTTAGTGCAGATCAGGTTTATCAAAAACAGCAAAGTTACAGTAATTGTATGAATGTCAGTGTATTATTATGGGATGGTGCTTAAGTGTCCACTGTGTTGGTTGATATGGAACTAAAACAACAAAACCCATGAATACATAAGAGAACAGCTGTAGAATAACTGTCCACTGGAGTGACCCGTATGCATGAAAGGGTTAAATATTAGTTTGTAAAAAAGGGTGGGAGTCAATAAGTTATACTTCCTCCCACTCCTTTTTGAGTGCAGAAAATATTTGTTTGATTTGTTGTATGGTTCTTTTTTATCTGATGGGTCCATGTACTCGAAATAAAACTACACTAATTAACTAACAGTGCCTATTTTAGACCTCATTTAAAGAAAAACATCTTACATTTTCTATCTATAACAAATGTCAAAAAGAAAAGTTAAAATATGTAAGTTCAAACATGATTCAGATGCTTGAATAAATATGGTTTTAGAACTGTTTTTGATATGTGGTGGTATGGACAGCATTAAAACTGAACCAATAAGAAGAGAAATGACTGCAGCTTACTTTACCCTTTATCGGGCAAGTGACTATTTTTGGTCATTTCTGCATATGTTACAAGGCTGTGAGCAGCTGTTATAGTGAGGCCAGTGAGGCAACAATCTCGGGTCCAATGTGGTCTACAGGGTCTGTAAGGTCCACCTCTGCATGAACAGTGAGTGTACCTGCTTTGTTAGGTACCATGATGTAATGGTACTAATGTAAGGAATGATGTTCAAAGGGAGAATGTGGATGTGGACAGGGGTCTGGAGCAGCACTTATGATGGTCTAATGGTAGAAAATACATGTTCCTTTCACTTTACATGTCTTTCTTGTATTTTTGTTTAATATACAGGGTGGGGAAGCAAAATTTACAATGAACATTTAGTTGTTTTTTCTCAGCAGGCACTACGTCAATTGTTTTGAAACCAAACATATATTGATGTCATAATCATACCTAACACTATTATCCATACCTTTTCAGAAACTGTTGCCCATATGAGTAATCAGGAAAGCAAACGTCAAAGAGTGTGTGATTTGCTGAATGCACTCGTCACACCAAAGGAGATTTCAAAAATAGTTGGAGTGTCCATAAAGACTGTTTATAATGGAAAGAAGAGAATGACTATGAGCAAAACTATTACGAGAAAGTCTGGAAGATGCTATTAAAGAAGAATGGGAGAAGTTGTCACCCGAATATTTGAGGAACACTTTTGCGCAAGTTTCAGGAAGCGTGTGAAGGCAGTTATTGAGAAAGAAGGAGGACACATAGAATAAAAACATTTTCTATTATGTCAATTTTCTTGTGGCAAATAAATTCTCATGACTTTCAATAAACTAATTGGTCATACACTGTCTTTCAATCCCTGCCTCAAAATATTGTAAATTTTGCTTCCCCACCCTATATATACTTCTTGGATTTTTTTTTGTTTTTTGACACTTATGGGCAAGTACCCAAATATGATAACTTCATTTACCTTGATTTTCTACATGACATGAAAAGTTTCACAAAAGTATTAGAATCTTGTTATGTCCTCCAATTACACATTAAGTTTGAAATGGATGAACGGGTGTGAATTAACCCATAAAGACCCAAACATCCATCGGTGACCAAAATCATTCACTGATTTTTTTTTTTTTTTTTTTTAATACCTGTTAATCCACGACTTCTATCAATACATGTAAATAATTGGTGTAAAATGCAGTTTATCATCTTTTCACAGTCATCAGATATGACCCATTTGGAGGTTCAGAAGCTCTGTAGTTACCATGGAAACACCATCATCTTCTACAACATTGACTCACCAGTAAAAACCCATGGAGTTTAATAAATGACAGTGGATGGGGATGCTTATTTTATGCTCAGTTAATCATATATTTTGCACAACAATGTGTCTTTTTCTTAAATTTTCTCTGTTTTGGATAGAATGACCCTCAACTTTAACCCTTTCATGGATACTGGTCACTACAATGGACAGCTATTCAAAGCTCTTCTCGTATATTTATGGATTTTATTGTTTTAGTTCCATATCAGCCAACACAGTGGACACTTACATGATCCCATCCACTGTAATTCATACCATTACTGTAACTTTGCTGTTCTAGTTTAACCAGATCTGCAGTAACATGTTTGAGTACTGAAGGGGTGGGAATTATATTATACTTCCTCCCACTCCTTTTAGAATGTGCAAATGAAGTCATGTATATGTATAAGTTTTGTTTTTGTGTTTTCCTCTATGACCTCTTACTACCTGTTTTATTTCTAAAGACTAAGTAAGATTACTTTGTTTTGTTGCATATTCGAAATAAACTAAAAACAATTGTTTGTTATTGTTACTAAACTGCAATTAACTTTTTTTTTTTTTTTTTTTTTAAACAAAAAAGTTGGGATTTTTTTGCATTTTATTTCCATGAAGTGAGTAATGACTAGTGTTTGAGTTTGTTAAAATGTGAGAAAAAAGCAGATTAGCAGCATTAAAAATGTTTTTATTTCATAGTTTTCACATGATATATCAGTAAATCCATGTTTTTTTTGCTTCAAAAATGAAACGCATGGTGTCAAGCGGACATTTTTGGAACTCCATTAAAAAAATAGGTTCATAAGAAAATTTTCAGTCGCATTGTTTGTTTCATGCCTAAAGAGGACAAAAAACACTCAGGAAATAAATATTGATTAAAATTCTCATAATTCATGCATGACAGGGTTAATCTAAGCTTTAATAAACATCTATATCAGGGCTGTCAAACTCATTTTAGTTCAGGGGCCACATTCAGCTAAATTTGATCTGAAATGGGCCGGACCAGTAAAATAATAACATAATAATATATAAATAATGTCAACTCCAAACTTTTCTCTATTTTTTAGAGAAAAAAAAGTCAGTTTACATTATGAACATCTACATCCACAAACTACCCTTTCAAAAGATGTGAATAAAATGAAGAAACTGAAAAAATAAGTGTAATTTTAACAATATTCTGCCTCAGTTTATCATTTACACATGTACATTATAACTTACAGATCACAGTGGATCTACAAACACACAAAACATTGAGTAACAGGCAGAATATGGTTAAAATTGTACTTGCTTCTTTTAAGACATTTCAGGTTATTCACATTTTTTGCAAAATTATACTTTGCTTTAGTGTAAATACATGAAAATATTTATATTTACAAAGAGAAACATTTGGAGTTGTCATTATTTATATGTTATTATGATAGTATTTTACTGAATCCTGCCCACTTGAGATTAAATTGGTCTGAATGTGGAACCTGAACTAAAATGATTGTTAATATCTTAGTGTAATTTTTGCATTTCACAAATTCATCCCAAGGGCCAGACTGGACCCTCTGGCAAGCCAGATTTGGCCCCCGGACGACATGTTTGACACCTGTGATCTATATAATTAGTACATTAAATATGGGAAAATACCTCATTTTTACTTCAAAAGGCAAAATACATCTTTTTTTTCTTAATTTATTTTTGATTACGTGTTATTATTAATTTTATTTATCAGATGTGCTTTGTATTTACAGTATGTGGGTACCACCTGGAGGAGGGAGGGGGGTGAGATTGGGGGATAACAACCTGTGTAATCAATGCATTAATTTGTATTGTAAAATATGCTTATAAAATGATAAATAAAGATAAAAAAAAAGCAAAATACAAAGTATAATATTAGAGTAAATGGTGATAAATCACTTAAGGAAGGCTAAAAATAGAGAAAAACGGTCTCTATGGGTTCAAATGGTACAACTAAACCCTTTTTGTCCAGTGTTTTTTACATCATAACACGTGCTATTTCACTGACAGTATTTTATTTTATTTTTTTGTACTTTTTAAAACAACATACAGTAGCGTTCAGTGCTACTTACACATGACAGGTATAAATAAAAGCTAAATGTAATTCCACTGTGTAGACGAATACAGATCCTTCAGGGGTTTTTCTTATCACATACATTCCAGGTATCGCGTTTAACCATTAAATGTGTGATGGTTTGAGCAGAGCAGAGCGGTGGAGCTTCGCTGAGCTTGGAGAAGGGCTTACCTTATACAGTAAAGGTGCTTTCCCCAGCTTGAGCACAGCGATCTGGTTGGTGATGTTCAGGCTTTCTTTGGCTCTCCTCAGCTCGTCCACGCCGCCGTACTGAACGTCCACCACCTCCCCCTAATGACCATACACAGCATTAGAGCTTATGAAACACCCTGTAATCCAAGGCTTTTACAAACTGGGTCTGCATTGTGCACCAGGATGTGTGTGTTTTCTGAAAGTCTTTTTTTTTTTTTTGCTTCCATGAATTTTCATTTCTATATTATCCTTGTGAGACCCAGGAAAATAAAAGATTTGTGTTTTTGTTTTTTTTTTACATTAACTAATAGTCTTGATTAAAAATAGCACATTACAAGAGTTTTTTTCAGATTTTTTTTTTTTTTTTTATGGAATGCCCTTGACAGCTTTTTTTTTTTTTTTTTTTTTTTCCATTTTTCTTTTAAATAAAACTGTGAAATTTCTGTCCCCTACAGAGGATAAAGATACATTGCTGGGTCTCAAGAGGTTATGTTACGCAAAGAAGTCAATGAATAGCAATTAGGAAGCTTGTACCATTTCCATATTTGAAATAAATCAATAAAAATAAATAAATAAAAAAAGTGGTGTTAAATAATAATAATTTTTTTTTTATTATTCATACTCATATACAGACAAATATATGCTTGTATTTCGTTTGCATCGGAAATTCATACCAACACAAATTTAATTATGTTTTTTTTTTTTCTTAAATAAATACTGGGGTTTTAAGATATGTCATATGCAGTACAAATATTAAGACACACCAAATCGAACACTGTAAAAAATATCTCCATAACACAGAAAAAACACACTATGTTAGGTTGACTTTTCTTCCCCATATATCATCAAACATTCTGCAGGTGTTAAAGTAAGTTATTCAGATTCTTGCACCACAGCTGATCCTTTACACGTAGTCTGTTTGAATAAAAATATGACGTTATTATCAACAAACAACTAAGGATGAAGGAAATGTCTGACAATAAACAGACAAACAATACCAAGGATATTCTACATAACAGGTGTTTACAATTCACTCTCTTTGTTTCGTGTTTTTCTTGCTTTTTTTTTTCTTTTCTTGCTCAAGGTAATTTTATTAAAAGACAAAAAATATCTGCCTATACATACAAAAATATTAAAACAACCAACAAAGACAGAAAAAAGGTCTAAAAATGACAGAAACAGAAAATACATATAATAATAATGTTGATAGTTATGAAAAAACAGGTACTACTTCAAGTTGATTTTATCTGCATTTACTCCAATTTACTTAGGCTGCAAAGGAATGTAAAACATTACAGATCATAGATTTTATTTATTTATTTATTTTTAGCTGGATGTAGACGACCTTCACCAATTTTCTATTCATGTACTAATAATAATGTTTCTGTTGGGTTCCTTCGACTAAAGTTCTCATAAGGAATTAGATGTTTTCTGTCTTTTTTGTCTAATTTGTTTCTAAATTTAAAGAAGCTTAGAAGTAAAAAGGCATGCCTCTAAACTATGATTATGTCTGGTAAAGAAAACTCCAAAAATAGCAATGTATTAAAACATGTATTTACAATAATTAGAGCTTGGAAAGAAAATAACATAACTCATTTTTTTCCAACATAATCACAATTACGTTCCAGTTTCGTTTATTTCTGTATTTTTTTTTTTTAATAGTTGCTAAAACAATAATTGCTTTGATGTTTTGTTGTATTTCTGCATATCTTGATGCTAAAATAAGCTTTTTCTCATTATAATTCTCTAAATAATCTCACTCTTGCATGTGTGAACATAAAGAATTAAAAAAAAATCTTCATTCTTAAACATTTTTTTGAGCTAAAAAGCCTTGAAACTAAAAGGAAACAATTAGATTTTTACTGTATTATTTATCAGAATAAACCGACATTAACAGTTGCACATTATACATTTACAACATGTATCACTCATTTCTATTGAACATTAGTAAATATCATTAATGATGCAGATATATGTGACGATACTGACATGACAACGGAAAACTAAAGTAGAGTATGAATGGATTTTTTTAGGGTCGTACTTCGTGTAATCAATAGTTCCATCTGATTGGCTGTGGGTGTGTTGCATTTGTGTCTGTTTGGGATGGATGAACGTGTGTGTGTGTGTGTGTGTGTGTGTGTGTGTGTGAGACCGTGTTATCGTCTCCAAATTAAAGTGACCTAGAAGTAGTTGAGGAAAGTCAAAGCATTACTTTTCGGGGTCTCTCTCTCTCTCTCTCTCTCTCTCTCTCTCCCTCTCTCCCCATCTCCGCCCCCCCCCCCCCCCCTCTCTCTCTCTCTCTCTCTACATCACCTGGGCCTGATTCATTTTTCATGTGGCCTGGGGGGCGAGTGTAACGCGATGCTGCAGCCGACAGAAAACGGGAGAGAGACGGTGAGAGAGAAAAGAGAGAGAGAGAGAGAGAGAGAGAAAGAGAGAGAGAGCACATCTTTTTGCATCAGGAGAACCCAGGAGAGGAAGGGGAAAGAGATTTATCACTCCTGCCCGCATTTGCATCATAAAAGTCCTCCATTTAAACTGCAGACCATGGAACGGTACAAGACGCCGCAAACTGAAATACAGAAGAATCTCTACGCTCTCGGATGCTTCTGCTTGAACTATATCCATCACTCTATCCTCCTCCCCTCTTTCCTCTCTTTCTTTCTTCCCCTTTCGTCTTACTGAGGTAACGAAATTAACAGCGTAAGCAGCTTCTGTCTGAGTGAAACCATGAGCGTCATTCTCTTATGGGTCAAAACATCATATTCGAAATCTCTCTGACGGGACATTTTAGAGACAATTTGACAGATTAGTGTTGCTAAATGAGCCACATTTTTTACTTTTAACCCTCCGGTATCCCGTCCAGTAAGACCCTTACTAAGCACCAAGTGTGCCATTTTGGCAAACTTGTGGAATAATGTCAAAAAAAAATTTCATACAGTTTGTTTTTAATTCTTTTACACTTTTTTTCTATTTCATCAACTTGAGCCGTAAATAAAAATACCAAATACTCAATAATTGTCACATTTTTTAACCCTTTAAATGCCATGTGTGTAATGTAAACAAACCATTTTTTTGGATGCAAAAACACACAAAAATTTTTTTTTTCAATATTTGACAGAAAAAGTGGATCACATATTATTTGATTTTTTCATCTTGGCATATGTCAGTGATTAACTCCAACAGTAGTTAATTTGCATAATTATTTTTGGCGCTAGTTCAAATGTTCAAAAATACTAGCATCTATCACCAAGTGTGAAAAAAAGGCACACCTATAAATCAAACTATTAAATATTATATATTGATTTATTTTTCTGCTCTAATTTGATTTTATTTTTGTAAATCAAGGTCAGCCCTAATCATACATATCAAATAATCATTCATTTTAGATTTTTTTTTAACCCTTTAAACGATCTCTTTTCATCATGATGTCACTACATTTTGTGATGCAAAAAAGCCGAAATATGTTTGTTTTTGTTTTTTTCAAAATACTACATTAAAAACTGGATTACATATTATTTGATTTTTGCAGCCTGGCACATGTCAATGATTAACAGCAACATTAACAAAGTTAATAAATTAATTTAGACCCTCACCTCTCAAATGAAACCCAGATAACAGAAAAAGCCTGATTTATGCCTTAATGGCTTACGGATCAAAAACAGTGGTTATAATGGAAGAAATAGTGCATTTTAGGCACACTTGGGAGACAGATGCTAGTCTGGTAATTATCTTTTGTTTACAATGTGCAAATTTTAGTTGGTGGGCAGAATTTTAAAGATCATGCACAAATGAACAACTTTTGAATTCTAACTTTATTTAAATTGTGAAAAATAATATGAAGTTTTTTAATGCAAAGTGTGCCTAAAAAGCGCACCCGGATACCGGAGGGTTAAATACATTTTTGTTTTAGTTGGACCATAAGGGATTATCCAAAACAAGAAGCTACTTTATATTGAAATAAATTTTGGAATGGCAATCAATTGAAGTTCGCTCTGTGATGGGACATTACTGTGTTTTGACCCTTAGTAAGATCCAGCCAGTCCTTCATAGATACAGATACAGATTTCTTTATTGTCATTTGACAGCACAGTGTACATACAGCACAGAGTACATCAAACGAGATTTCAATTGGGCGTTATATTTCTGACCATATCTTCGTCATTTTTTGTCATTTTCAAAACGGAAAAAACTGGCCGAATCTGCGTATTCTAATCCACAGACTGCATTAGCATTACAGGTAAAGGTGACAATAACCTCCACCTGAACCGGATGTGGAAACCAGGAGGACCAGGAGTGGGGTAAATGGGGGAAGGGTTAGAAAACCGGAGAAAGATCTGCTTTTATGTCAAATATTTGAGTATAGTTTAAATTTATTACAATTTTGATTTCATATACCTAATATTTGGAACCAATATTCACTTTTAAAGTCTTTGAAAATATTTGTTAAAAATCTTTAGTTATACAATAAATTATATACATTTTTCAAATCGGATTTTATATTTTTTTTGTGTGTTTTTTGTCCTTTTATGTTGACATAGTAGATTAACCCTTTCATGCACTAATTATGTGAAATTTAGTCAACATATTTTTCTGCAGTGTTTTTATTCCTCTTTAGACATAAAAAACAAAAAAACAATCTGATTGATTATAAAAAAAAAAAAAAAAAAATGTTACAAAAATTTCCACTCAGCTGGACACCATGTATTTAATTTTTGAAGCAAAGAAACATGTATTTAAAATCTAATATCAGAAAATGATATGGAAAACTATGCAATAAAAACATTTTTAATGCTGCTAATCAGATGTTTTCTCACATTTGAACATACTCTAATACTAGTTATTATTCACTGCACGGAGACAATATGCAAAAAAAAAAAAAAAAAAAAAGTTTAAAAAATACCTGCCAATTACAGTCTAATAACAATTAGCAATTGATTTACACTAAAACATGTCACTGCTGATCAGGTTTATCAAGAACAGCAAAGTTACAGTAATGGTCTGAATGTCAGTGTATTATGGGATGGTGCATAAGTGTCCACTGTGTTGGCGGATATGAAACTAAAACAACCAAAACCCTGAATATACAAGAGAACAGCTGGAGAAGAACTGTCCACTGGAGTGACCACTGTGCATGAAAGGGTTAAAGTGAAAAAATAATCGACAGATGAAGTTGTGCTGAAACAAAAAGATACCAAACATGGGTATAATAAACATTTCTTTATATAGTATATAAAGGCAAAATCAAAAGTACTCCAAAACAACCAAAATAGGCTCAGACCCCTAAGGGTTAAAGCACAGTCAGAGGAGTTTCTTAGAGATTTAGAATGTATTTTTCAAGGTGATAAGTAAAAACATTGCATATGACAAACACTGACTTAATATATAGGTAAACTCTTACTGACACAACGTAACGAGGAGGAGGCAGACACAAAAGACAGAAAACAGCTGGCATTAAAAGCATTTTGTCTTTCCTATAGGGTATGTTTCTAAAGGCATATGCAAAGGGAAAATGGCAACGAAAAGAACTGCAGGCATTTAGGGAGGATAAAGAGGAGGTCATGGATTGTTTCTGTAGCCAACTGATTGAAAGCTGCTCAAATCCACCCTGTAATTAACTCTTATCACATCAAGTAAATGAAGTGCCTTCACAATCACACTGTCATTATGTCAGACAACAAGGAGAAGCAGGCTGAAAAGAGGGCCAGTGTTGGGAAAACCACTTTGAAAGACTTCACAAGCCACTTAGTATGCATATAAAGAAATGAAATCACTGGAGAAGAGGCATAATACGTGTGTTTGGAAAGGCGTATACAGAGTTAGTTGCAGACTGCTGACCCTAAATTAGTCACATACAATACTTAACACTATTTAAATAGTTATTGCAGTGGGGTTGCCTGGAATTCAAATAGGGCCGCCTAAAATTTCTTTTAATTGATTGAAAAAAAAAAAATCAAAAAACTTACTGATAAAAAAATACATGGTGAGTTGAGAGAGACAATCACAATACATAATCATCTGTGGCTACATGTGTGGAATAATCTGGAGCAAAACTTAAAAATGTCTTCTTCAGTCTGTGCATTTAAAAGGATGTGTAAATCCACTATACATTATACAGGGTGACACAAAAAAAAAAAAACGGAACTTTTTAACAATCCAATAAAACCAAGAGTGATGGAAGAAAAATATTTTATTCATTGTAATTGCAACCTTAAACCATGCCATTTAAGAAACAATGATGGAATTTTCATTTTTTAAAAATTACTTCCTGTAGATGGCGTCCTCCTGTACAAATGCATTCTTGAAATCTGCTGTTGAGATTCCTCATTGACCGCTGCAACATCTCAGCTGGGATACTGTGAATTTCATCCTGAATTCTCTGTTTTAACTCATCCAGAGTTCTTGGTCGAGTCGTGTACACTTTACTCTTGAGATAGCCCCACAAGAAAAAAATCACAAACGGACAAATCTGGCGATCTAGGGGGCCAGGGAACATTATTGAATCTTGAGATCACACGGTTACCGAACAATTCTCGCACAGCCGCCAATGGTTACTATGGAAAAAAAAAACGGGAATTTTTGAAGTGCGTATTGGCAGACATGAGCAAGTGGCAGCACTACAAGACAGTGACCTTGAGCAAGTAAACACACCCCCATTTTAGTAAAAAAGTTTAGCTTGAATTAAGGAAAAAATCTTGAATTTAGCGAAAAAATCTTGAATTAAGCAAAAAATCCTGAATTAACAACTTTTTTTTTTTTGTTTTAGTCCAAAAATAACATTAAATTACAAAAATATTTACATTTACAAACTATCCTGTAATAATACAAGGTGAATAACCTGAACAAATATGAACAACCTGAAATGTCTAAAGAAAATTAAGCACAATTTTAACAATTTTCTGCCTGTTTCTAAGTGTTTAGTGTCTTTGTAGATCCAATTTATAATACACATATAGAAATGATAAGTTTAGCTATAATATGGTTTTAATTGCACTTATTTTTCTTGAGAAATTTCCTTTTTTTCAGGTTATTCACATCCTTTTTGTTTGGATAGTTCATAAAAGTAAGTATTTTCATAATTTAATGGGGGTTTTTTGCACTAAAACAAAGACAAAAATTTGGAGTTGTCATTATTTATATGTTATTATGTTACTATTTTACTGGTCCGGCTGGAAATTATATTAAATCTTTAGAACTCATTTATAATAAAAAAAAAAATTAAAAAAAAAAAAAAAGCACTAACACCTTGGTTATTTATCAACAATTTTTTAATACTAACTGAACTCTCTGTTGCATTTATTTATTTATTTATATTTGTCAGAATTATTATTTTTTATTTATTTACATTTTTTTTATTTTTTTTTTTACTATTATTTATATATTACGCTTTGTATTTTTAAATCTATGCATTATTTTCTTAAACTTATATGTTCAAATGCATTTTCCCTTTTGATATCTTGTTGTTTGTTTAAAATGTTGTACTCTATACTCAAATGTTAATAAAGTTGAAAAAAATAAATAAATAAAATTACTGGTCCGGCCCACTGGAGCTCAAACCAGGCTGAATGTGGCCCCTGAAAGAAAATGAGTTTGAGACCCCTGATTTCCACAGATGTCGTTCCAGAATAAAGGCAAAATATTCCCGTAACAGAAGTGCTGTGTAAAAGGGGCTACTGTGTCATTTTCTTAGCTCCCTGTAGAGGGTTTCAGAGAAAAGGTATTTAAGATATAACATAAATAAATAAACAGTGTGAAGAAGTGATAAAGCATACAGAACCAACAATGTGTAATTAAACTGAAGTGCCATTAAGCTTCAGCAAATGTGCTCTCACTTGCGGTATGGGTTGCTATTTAGTTCCTCTTCACAAGTCATAGCTATTGAACAGCATAAAACAGCTTAAAGACCTTCACTACGGTAAATGGCGACAGGATCATTGTGCTATCACGATGTGTCTCCTTGATATTAAATCATGCTGTGAATTCACTCCTGTGCAGAACGTAAGCACAGCTTATTCATCAGCAGCATCACTGTAGACCGGACATACAGAGAGGATGATTTCATTACACTGTGGAGCACATATGCCCACATTTGCATATTAATGAGGAAAAAACAGGTTTTCTTGAAACTGCAAGAACTCCATTATACTCAAAGAGGAGAGGAACACATTAATACAAGCCATGATTTATGTGAGATTCTAGTTTATAAATACAGCTAATCATCTTAATTACATTTCTTATTAAAATTTGATGATATTTAATGTATTACGGTTGATTAGAAATAATAACATAAACGTCTTGTTAATTTAAAATCTATGCACTCTGACATTATTCACGCTGAAAACCACTAAAGAGGAAAAACTGCAATAACTGCTTTTAGTTTGGGCTCCATTCTACTTATAATGCCATGGGGGTACGGGGCGGTGTGGACTGTGCTGCCCGCGGAAGTCAAAATGAAACTTAACGTTCATTTACCTTTTCCCTACCCCCTGAATTTTTGCAAACTTTCATTTAAGGGAGCAGGTTGTTTGTCCTGGCCTATTAAATATTATACAGGGTGGGGAAGCAAAATTTACAATATTTTGAGGCAGGGATTGAAAGACAGTGTATGACCAATTAGTTTATTGAAAGTCATGAGAATTTATTTGCCACAAGAAAATTGACATAATAGAAAATGTTTTTATTCTATGTGTCCTACTTCTTTCTCAATAACTGCCTTCACACACTTCCTGAAACTTGCGCAAGTGTTCCTCAAATATTCGGGTGACAACTTCTCCCATTCTTCTTTAATAGTATCTTCCAGACTTTCTTGTAATAGTTTTGCTCATAGTCATTCTCTTCTTTACATTATAAACAGTCTTTATGGACACTCCGACTATTTTTGAAATCTCCTTTGGTGTGACGAGTGCATTCAGCAAATCACACACTCTTTGACGTTTGCTTTCCTGATTACTCATATGGGCAAAAGTTTGTGAAAAGGTATGGATAATAGTGTTAGGTATGATTATGACATCAATATATGTTTGGTTTCAAAACAATTGACGTAGTGCCTGCTGAGAAAAAACAACTAAATGTTCATTGTAAATTTTGCTTCCCCACACTGTATGTATAATAAGTCTAATGCAACAGTGATGATTTTTTTTGTATGAAATGTATGGTGTGGCGGCAAGGATTTTGCTGCGGTGCTACGTAAAATCTATACCAGCGGAAACACTGTATTTCACATTTAGATTTAATAAAAAATGAATCCTGCAAATATTTACTCAGCATTTAACCCTATAACGCCAAACGTATCATATTTGATACATGAGATTTGAAGCCCTCTACATAATCAGTGTGATATTTTTTTCCTTGAAAAACCTGATGTATACAATTAGATACAATACACAGATAATCCACCAGGGGGGAGGAATTCCTTCACCAGAGGCCTTTCCAGAGACACTACAAGATTGTTATAAATGAGGAAGGAGGCAGAACTTTGCCAATTTTGAGAAGGAATTACCAATTTGTTAAACATGTTTGTGTCATATTATGTTTTTGTTTGTTCAAAAATAATAATATTTGAGCATTGAGACCAGGTGTATCAAATATGATACAAAATTAAAACTCATACATCAAAACTGATATTTGATAAAACATTTTTTTTGGTGTTCAGAAGGACCAATAAAGGCTCCAGTTTCAAAGAACTGGAATTTTCTGTCAATGATTTAATGTTTCAAAAATGCAAGAGAAACCAACACGGCAGTGATGAATTTGTGTGCAGAGTCAATTTCTTCATGTTTATGTGTGTGTTAATATGTCAAAGACCTTTTTATATTAATGTTTTAAGAAACTCAGCCTGCATTCGAGCCTGACTTGAAACCCTTCTCCTTCTCCCAGGTGACAGCCCAGCAACCTATCCAATTAACCAACGAGCAGATGTTTTAGTTGAGTTTTACAATACCTAAGCCTAATAGCGACACGACAATTTGCCTCATATGAAAATGCAGTCAGTGTGCAAAACACAAGATTGGAGGTGACTAAATGGAGGTGTAATGGGCTGAGGGGAACTAGACCTTGTTGTTACCTGAAACATTTGGAGCAGCCTAATAGTCTACTTCATTCATTAAACTCCTGTGTGTGTATCTTGCTCATGGCAACTTGGCAAACTGGCAAAAAATATCCAAACACAAGGACAAAACAAGAAAATAAATACAAGTCTGTCTAGCTGTTGTCTTTAATCCTCCAGTGAGAGCAAAGCCTAAGGTTGTGTGTTCTCCAAAACTTGTAAAAGCCACATACACACTTATTTGGTCCACACCCCACCACCAGGAAGTGAAAATCTTTCAGAAGTTAAGTACATCCAGTTAGGAAAAAGGCCAATAAATGTTGACATGCATCATAGGGTATGGTGGGGATCATATGATATGAACATTTTTCCAGACATTTTTTTTGCCTTATTATGTTTAATATCATGTATAAATTGTCCTTTGTGTAATTTAACTACCAAAACATATAGTTCTTCAAATGGCCACTTCATGCTGGCTTCATATGCAAATAAATCCTCAAAGACATTGATTAGAAAACCCACAATTTTATGGCAAAAAACAAAACATATTTACAGCCCAGTTTCTTAACCTAAATCAATCAAAGCTAACATTATTATTATTATCATTATTATCATTATTATTATTATTATTATTATTATTAGTAGTAGTAGTAGTAGTAGTAGTAGTATTGGACTGTATGTCTGTAAGTCAATTAGATTTGACCAGATATACAAATTAGTGTTTTTTCTATTTATGTAAAATTGACATTACTGTTATTTCACACAATTGTTTACCTTTATCAAGTAACTTAAATTACCTAGTGGTATAACATGTCAGTATTTTCAGCTAGAGTTTGTTTTGTGAGTTTCACAGCTCACTTTTCCTGAGCTCCACCCTTTTATCCAAATATGGGCGCTAAGATTCCAAAAATCAGGGTGGCAATGGTGAAAAAGCAAGCGAGGCTTCAAAATACCAGGCCATAAACCAATAGGTGATGTCACAGCTTTGTCTACGTCTTATTCAGTCTATGTTTTGCACATAGTTTACCAGATGAAACATTTTCATATGCACTCGGGCAGACAAAAGTATCTAGAGATCAATGGATATATGCATGTTTTATTACATGGGTCTTTATCGGTTAACAGGCAGCTATCATAAAATGTAACAAATAGAGGAAGTGGAAAGATCATGGGATGTCTCCGAAAGGTTTGCAGCAATGTACGGGGATCAGAACCAAGTCATATCCACTGTCAAGACCATATTACTGAAAATACAGCAACCCCCCCCCCAACTGCAGCACATTTAGCTTCCTGAAAGCCACTACTCTTCAATGATATTCCTATCACTGTCTAGAAATGGAGCCTGAAATCCACTCCCTTTTTTGTCTGCACAAAAGAAAAACATACAGATAAATAGGTCAAAACATATATTATTATTTTCCTTACCCAAACTGTGGATACAAATATGGGAGTATTTGCTTAGCCACAAGCCTTCAGCTGTTGTCAAAGTACTGTAGCGCTGCCCCGTGGGCTAATGAAAGTGGAGAACCCCCCACCCCTACCCCCCCCAATAAGAATCAGCCAGGGTTGGCCTTCTGTCCTCACTGGTAAATGGACTGATTTTATATCTCTTTCAGTGAATCCAATGTTTTATATCTCAGTCTGGCCTTAAACATTTTGGTGTGAGTGGATTTACCCTCCAAAATCTCATAATATATTAATGGACAGCTGACCAGTCCATTTTCACAGAGTGGAAAAATGTCCCCATTCCACCACAGACTTCTGGAAACATTAAAAGATCACATGACAGATAAAACACATAATAGAAGTTCACATATCATGCCTGTGTACAAAAAAGTGCACAATCCAGTGTTTAGCATCAAGCCTCCAGCTGTTGTCTAAGTACTTTATAGCTGCCCTTAGGGCTGATGGATAGTGCAGAAACCTCCCCAAAGGATCAGTCAGGGCCAGTGTTCTGTTGTCTTTGGCTGAACTGTGTTTGCTTACAGAGGAATAGATTGACAGTTTAACATCAGTCACTACTATTTCTATTGGGTCTTCCAACAGTGGTTTCCAACGCCAATGGTCTCCTGCTAGATTCTCCAATTAGAGAAGAAAGCAAGTTGTTTTTGTGCAAAAACCTACCCAAATCTTAGCCATGACATCCTCAGTGCAACACTTATGTAATATGTTAACTCTTTAAAACCTGATGTGTCATCGTTGACACACCTTGAGCATATGCAGTTTGGATGGCTGCAACTCTTTCACTGTTTGTGCAATTAGAAAAATTACAATGGTTTCTAAAACCTGAAACTTTATAGGCAGCCATGGCTCAGATGGTAGAGCAGGTCGTCCAATAACCGAAGGGTTGGTGGTTCGAATCCTGCTCTATCATGTGCTGTTGTGTCCTTGGGCAAGACACTTCACCCTTCTTGCCTCCGGTGCTGCGACTCACACTGGTGTATGAATGTTTGGTGGTGGTCGGAGGGGCTGTAGGCAAAAATTGTCAGCCATGCTTCCATCAGTCTGCCCCAGGGCAGCTGTGGATACAGATGTAGTTTACCACCACCAGAGTGTGAATGAATGAATGAATAATGGATCCACTGTACGCGCTTTGAATATGTGTTCATGTAATCTATTATTACCTCCGCCAAGGAGGTTATGTTTTTGTCGGCGTTGTTTTGTTTGTTTGTTCATTCATTCATTTTCTGAACCCGCTTTATCCTCACTAGGGTCACGGGGGTCGCTTGGAGCCTATCCCAGCTACAAAGGGGTGAAGGCGGGGTACACCCTGGACAAGTCGCCAGTTCATCGCATTGTCTGTGTTCAAGATAACTCAAAAAGTTACGGACAGATTTGGATGAAAATTTCAGGAAATGTTGATACTGGCAAAAGGAACAAATGATTAAATTTTGGTGGTGATTGGGGGTGTGGGTGTGTGTGTGTGTGCGGGGGGGGGGGCATGGGGGCCCACTGATCGGCCTTGGCGGAGGTCTGCACTCTACGAGTGCTGTTCTAGAAAAGACAGTGCAGACCTCCGCCAAGGCCGATCACTGGGCCCCGTGGCCCCTCCACGCCCCCGATCACCACCAAAATGTAATCATTTGTTCCTTGTGCCAGTATCAACATTTCCTGAAATTTTCATCCAAATCCGGGGCACTGATCTGCCTTGGCAGAGGTCTGCGCTCTCCGAGTGCTTCAAGTTATTATAACAGACTTATAATTTAATCATGCTTTGAGATGTAAAGCACTTCATTATGTTGTTGTAAAGTGCTATATAAATAAATTTTCGATTTATTGATTGATTGATTATTGGGTCATTACGGTAATTTCACTCATGCCTGTACTAGAAGCTAGAGAAGAAGCCATTTTAGCAGTATCATGCAGTAAATCATAAATGTTGCTAGATTTTGAAAGATCTGGGGGGGGGGGGGGGAGTGCTCTGGAAAAATGGGCAAACAGTCTCACTCACAGCATATTTTCTAACCTTTTTATAGTCAAAATAAGAAAAAAAGACCATTTTAGGCTCAGGGTTTAAAGGGTTATTAATGCTACTTGATTCTGCAAATTGAATTCCTGTTTTTGGAGTGATTGGACCTCTTCTATTTTTGGCCCCATTAGTGCCAAACCTCAGTATCAGAAGCCTATAGTGAGAATCCTAATTCTCTCCTGCACAATAAGTGCTTGTAAAGAAAATTACATATCAGCAGACACAATCGGTCAATGGAGTCTGGGGCCGTCCTAATGACCAACCATTGTCCTACGCTCCATCAGCAGCACTATCCAGTAAATCAAGATGCTAATCAACGTTTTAGGTCTTCCTCCTCTACCAGTGGTTAACAGGAGCAGGAGTTGCAGGGCACTGACCCCATTCATCCTTTTTGCCGCTGACAGGAAGCCAAAACTACTTCTGGTAAAAGGGCAGCAATTCATGCATTCAATACTTCCTTTAAGAGTATAATTCCTAACCTCTCACTCACACTGTAAATCCACCTCTGTTTCAGTGGAGGTGTCATATATTGCCTGGAGCCACCTCACATGGGTGCATCAGTCTGTGTTCAACCTTGGGCCAGCTGAGGTGAATAAGAGAGAAGTGATGTCTGGGCGTCCTTGGCCTAATCTCTTTCACCTTCTTCACTGCTTTGTGATGCCAACACACTACCCTAACCATTCTTTATTTTCTTCCTGCTGGGCTCTCAGTGACAAGCAGCCGAGTTGTGGATTTGCCTCGGTCAGACCACTGCCTGTGTGCCATCACATCATGTGACTCACAGTCCGTCCTTCCAATTTTTTTTTTTTTTTATTCATAGTCAGAGACCCATACATAGAGCATGAAAAAGAGAAGCAATGGCCTGTGTTCACATGTTTCCGAACTGGAAGCACCTTCTTGAACTTCTGTAGAGCTTCATTACATAGGCTAATTCATTACTGGTTAGTGTTTGACCCATTGCAAAGCAGATTTCCTGCACAATTACATACGAAGTCGATGCACTGAAGTAGAAACATGAGAAGAGAAACTGTTGTTGCTAAAATGAAGAAACAAAGACTTTGGGATGGTCTCAGGGAGTCTCTCCGATTCTTTCTTCAACAGGGGTTTTATACAGGAACATTACACAACATTTGCACATCCTTTCTACCATAAAAGGAATCCGACCGTTCACTACGTGCGTGATACGCTCCTTTGCCAAATATGATGTTACCAGATTAATGACTTTGTTTTGTCCATCGTTTGGTGAGACCAGGCTCCGGTTTCTGTTCTCATACACTGCCTAATCCAGCAAGGTCACGGTGACCTGCACAACAGTTGAAATGAGGCCTTGTCAAAGCACTTAAAAGGAAGTGAAGTGAAGCAGATGTTTGGGATAGATACTTTGATACTTCCAGATAGGAAAATGAGACTCACAACATGAAATCAGCCACAAAACATAGGTGAAAAAATTTGTACAATGACTCACAGAGAAGTAGAATTTTTAAGGAATACAACTAGAGTTGCCTTTTGTCAAAGAAAATTATGACAAAATAGCTTCATCACCTTTATCGCATAACGAAAATGAGACAAGATGTAACAAAAATGGTGGTCATGTGACAATAACTATAATTAAATGTGTAACGCAATACTGCTGACTAATAAAAATGAGACTAAATGTAGTTTACAAAACAAAAACTGTGATAAAATGTCTCTTCATTGTCGTTAATGAGACAAATCCACATTATAATCTTCAGTCGCATTACTGCAGGTGTGCCTTGAAATTTTGAGGTCTGCAGGTTACCAGATGTTCCGCACTTAGGCAGTTCACTTTCTCCGGTTCGCCTTCTGTCTCATGCTCCAGACATCCAGGGTCCACAAAGACCTGTTTCCAGTCCGGGTCTGCACGGTAGAGTGCTGCAACCCGAACTGAGCCAGACAGGACCGGACGATTCAGGATGGGTTCGGACACAACTGTGTCAGGCAGGGTTCAGTTTCAGACAAACTTGACTAGATGAAAAAACTATGAACGTGACTACAACTAAAAAAGGCTGAAAAGAGAGTTTGGCATAAAGACTGGATTAAAACAGGCTGACAAAAACAACACTAAATACAACAACTCTGTCACAGTAGGGATGAGGGATAAGAAGTCATTTCAACGTTCTTGTACTTATCTCTCTTCAATTTTTCAAACACAGAACATTTGTCTGTTGAGTTTCCTATATTTAAGCCACATGGGGATCGTCATCATTCCAACCAACTACACTAATCACAGGGTGGCAATGTTGCTAACCTAATTGAAAATAATGCAAATAAAATCTACCTCATGAAAACTGAACTGAGAACATGATGGGATAAAATACACAATAATTCTGTGTAGTAGTATGACAGCACAAGTGGAAGATTTTCGCTAACAACCATCCTGACACACACCTTCAGCACTTGGGATCATTATCACCACTAGTGTTCACCTGAAGTTTAATAATTCAACTACTGTGACAGGATGAAACTGGGGCAAAGTGTAAAAAATCTTGAAAATACACATTTGTTATTCCATGTAGCAAACAGTTTTTATATTTGTGATGTACAGTTCTTCCAAATTTACTTGCAGTTGTGCTTGTGTAGGAAATGTTTTAGCTTTGGTCTGAAAATGGTGTTAACGTAGAATTTTCAAGAATACTATTACTGTTGGTGGGCCTGGTGGTACAGGGTTAAGCCATATTGTCTGTTGTATGTTCTCCCTGTGTCTGAGTGGGTTCTGTTCAGGTAGTTTTGCCACTCAGTCTGATTTAGAGGGGTGTGGCCCGGGGGGGAAGTGACGTATGTGCATACCCTCTATAATGAGTGACCATGGAATTTTCCAGAAGTTAAACTGTATTCAAGTCAATGCTCCATTTGTATTGGTCCATGTGGAAAAATAGGACCAATGGCCCTGTAGCTTACCGGCCAAATTAAAAGCTTTGGGAAATGTATCCAGATGCCATTTATTATCAGCCAGTTATGTGTATTTATTATATCACAGAAATAGCCCATGTTTTGGTCATATTCCAATCAGATCTGTAAAAAATTCAAATTCCAACTTGATATTATTGATACTTACTGATTTATTGGATCAATCCACTTCCTACAGTATCTCTTATAATGGGAAAATTTTTGAAAGTGGCACCAAATCAAGAATCAGATCCGGATGGAAATAATTTCCATACCTTGTGTTGACATCATCATACAGAAGCTGTATACCAAGTTTGAAGTCAATCAGAACTGGAGTTTGGGAGAAAAAGACGACTGTATTTTTTTCCCCATAAGAGCCCATGTTAAATTTTCCATAAGTTCCCGGATCCAGAAGAAGATCCTGATCAGCATGTGGACATTATGTATTGGTCATCTCCCCATCAGGGCTGGACTGTAGAAATTTACACTGGATATCATTTATATTTACTGAGTTATTGCATCGATCCACTTCCTATCTCTTATAATGAGGACATTTTTCAAAGTCGCACCAAATCCAGAATCAGATCCAGATCCAAATAATTTCACTAACTTTTGTTGACATGATCATAAAGAAGCTGTATACCAAGTTTGAAGTCAATCAGAAATGGTAGTTTCGGAGAAGAAGACGATTGAAGTTTTTATAACGGACGACGCCGATGGATGCCGCATGACGACAATAGCTTACGGCCTGTCAGCCGGTAAGCTAAAAAGGACTATCAGTGCAAAAACAGCTTTGAGAACCCAACAAACTAAACTATCACTTACACATTATATACATATGGAATACTACTGAAGTGCGTCATCTCCAGTAAAAGTTATTTTCCTACAAGATGAGGTGTGACCAAGTTAACTCAGTCTGTAAGTACTACTGCATTAGATATAGATCTTCATTTACACCAGGTAATGACTATTTGTCTTCAGAATTAGGCATTCCAAAGTCCTTCCCAGAAGGCAAAAACAGACAAAATAAATGGTACAAAAAAAAAAGAGCCGAGAGTGAATAGGAGAGCCAGGGGATGGGGACAGGTACTTTACTGTAGCTGTGTTAAATTACTCAGTGGTCTCTCCCCACGCTCTGTCCTTGGAAGACTTAAAAGTGAGCATTCATAAAGCATCAGTGAGCTTTTTGATGTTATGATCCAGAGTCGTGTGAAGCCTGCGCATTTCACCCCACTTTACCTTCGACCACAACCCCCAGCTCGATTTGAAGCGCATTGAATTTTAACTCGGAAAGAAAAATAACATTTAACAAAGAGGGTTATTTACAGATTTTAGTCCAACTATATTTTTTGTTGCCTGATTGAAGGACCAAAAAAGTGCTCCAGAAAAAGTAAATTAGATTGTGTAGAAAGAATCTCAATCACTATATTTATAGTAATCAGGTTTCCATTCAAATGGACTGCAAACTTCAACCCTTTCATGCATGACTTATGAGAAAGTTAGTTGAGTTTTTGGGGTTTTTTGAGTGTTTTTATTCGTCCATAGGCATGAAAAAAACAAAACAATTGACTTGTGTTTTTTTTTTTTTTTCATGGATTTACAAAAATGTCCATGCTACACCATGCATTATATTCTTGAAGCAAAGAAACAAGTATTTCAAACCCAATATCAGAAAATGATATGAAAACAATGAAATAAAAACATGTTTAATGCTGCTAATTTGATGTTATCACACATTTTAACATATTCTAACACTAGTTATTACTCACTTCATGGAGATAATATGCAAAAAAAAAACCCAAAAAAACAAAACTGTTAATTACAGTCTAACAATTAAGAACTGATTTACACTCAAACATGTTAGTGCAGATCAGGTTTATCAAGAACAGCAAAGTTACAGTAATGGTATGAATTGCAGTGTTAGGGATGATGCAGAAGCGTCCACAGTGTTGGCTGATTTGAAACTAAAACAACAAAATATAAAAATATAATATACATATAAAATACACATAAAATAAAGTATATGTGAGAACAGCTGTGGAATAACTGTCCACTGGAGTAGGCATTATGCATGAAAGGGTTAACAAAAAAAAAAAAGGAAAATGTAAATTTATGCACATTTCCATCTGGTACTGTTGGCTCATCCTAAACCCTTTATAAGGCACTCATAGAAATACTCTGAAATTCAAAACTTCAACCATAGTATGTTATTGGAGGACAAAACAAGACGTCTTTTGTGAATTTTTTCAAATGTCATGTAGACACTGACTGGACTGACTGTACATATCCTGACCAAGGAAAATAAAATTCTCACTGTGCGGTAATCTACACCTGGCTTTTCTGCCTCCATCCATAATAATATACATTGTATAGACTAAATGTCATGTAAAACGCATGTTTATTTGCAACATAGTATAGCAAACTATTACATGATCAAAAACAAATTAATTTAGCAAAAAAAAAAAAAAAAAAAAGTCTTTGTTTTGAATGTCTTGGGTCACCAAAAATTTGTGATGTTAAAATGGGGTCATAAGGCAAAATAGGTTGGAAACCACTGGGCTAAACATTCAAACCAGATGTAGACTAATTAGGGATGTCCGGTATTGGCTTTTTTGCCGAAAACCGATATGCCGATATTGTCCAACGCTTAATTTCCGATTCCGATATCTGCCGATACCACTGCCGATATATGTGGGATGTTAAACTAATTTTAGGTAACATCACATATCTCCTGTCATGGAATTAACAAATCATGCCTAATTTTATTGTGATGCCCCATTGGATGCATTCTCAAATACAACAAGGCTTTCAAAATGTAAACACTGTCTGTGCAAAGAATACATACTTCAACTGAAGTTGTGGAAAAAATGCCATATTTATTTATTTCCTCTCCCTCCCTCCATGAGTCGATTACAGTGTGGCAACTCTACTCTACAGTTTTGAAAACTGCACATTTCTTTCAGCTACAAACAATGCTTCATTTACGCGTCAGTAAATGCCGGCGAAATCAAGGCATTATTTTAACGGTTTTAATGATAGGCAAACAAACCGATAATGATATTCACCGATATTACATTTTTATGCCAATATCAGGCCGATAATATCAGCTCACCAATACAACGATACATCCCTAAGACTAATGTTAGGAAGCAAGTTTGGAAGCATTTTGGTTCTATTTTAGAATTAAATATTTACTGAGATATAAGACAAACTACAGGGTGTCCCAAAAAATTTGATATAATTTCATCACCTAATAATTTGTTTAAAATTTGTTTGCTCTTTTTGCTCAAAAAAGTGTAATCATTTTTATTGTTCAGCTTTCAGGAACAGATATGTCGTTTACTGCAACAGAAAAGGCGTTCTGTGTGTTGAAGTAAGCCCAAACTCAAATCAATTTTAGAAAACAAAAAGTCTCCATTTTGAATGTCTGGGGTCGCCAGAAATTTGCGATGTTAAAATGGGGTCACGAGCCAAAAAAAGGTTGGGAACCACTAGGCTAGTACCTGTCTGTTTAGTTGATTTAGTACACTACTGCAGTTCTCATTGAAACAGTCAATCCAGTGGAAGTCACTTATATAAAAACGCACATTAACCAGCAGCCATTTCTACACAATGAGGAAACTCTGTAGTGGGTGGTAATGACCTGCTTCACCATCCAATACTCTAATAAGTGCAACATTCACAGCCACTATCGCATAGTATTTTTCCTTGAAAAAGCTTAGCGTTATTAAAGTGTAATTTAATCATTTTAATGCATCCATTATGGTTGCTGTGAAAACCACCATGCTAATTGCATAAACTATTTCTGTTTCAGTTTGGTGGAATGTCTAACACATTCCACTATCTGTAACAAAGACAAAGTGCATGGTCTAAAAACCCCCTCCTCTATCTACTGTATGTAGGTCCAGACGCACTACTTTACTTTCATATTTGTCTGCTCGTCTCACGTGTTCTTTCATGTTCTTATAACTGTGACCACATGGTCTTCAGGCTCTACAGGGAGACGGCTCTCGTGCTTCATTTGATGGATAACACCCTCTGGTGAATGTGTACCGCGCCAGGAGGATTTTCTGTACTCTATGGATGTTGATGTTGCTTGGGATGCTGCTTGTGTAGTTTTTTTTTTCTCCTTCTATCTTTACAAGTCCTAAGGCTCCCATGACAACTGGGCCTGTCTTTGGTGTCATTTTTCACCTAAGTATTTCTGGTTTTATGTCATAAAAAATTACAGTGTATGCAAAAAAAAAGTTGCAACCCAGTAATAAAAAATAACCTAAATGTGGATGGATAGCGGGTAAAATAGATAAAATAATCAAAATACTCTATTTGCGTCAGTATCATACAGTATACAAGATTTTTTCATTATTTGATTAGTCGCTGTTGGTTCAGTGATATGAGCTGTACAGGTAATGGAGTCTAACTTAACCCTTTCATGCACGAATTATGAGAACCTTAGTCAAGATTTTTTTCTTCAGTGTTTGGCCATGAAAAAAAACAATGCGATCGAGTTTTTTTTTTTTTTTTTTCCTATGGAGTTACAAAAATATCCATGGATTTAATTTTTGAAGTAAAGAAACATGTGTTTAAAACCCAATATCATAAAGTGATATGAAAACAATGAAATAAAAACAATTTAATGCTGCTAATCTGATGTCTTCTCACATTTTAACATATTCCAATGCTAGTAATTACTCACTTCATGGAGATAATATGCAAAAAAAAAAAGAAACCTTCTTGTCTAACAAATAACAATTGATTTACACTTAAACATGTTACTGCAGATCAGGTTTATCAAAAACAGTACAGTTACAGTAATGATCTGAATTACAGTGTATGGGATGGTGCATAAGCATCCACTGTGTTGGCTGATATGGAACTAAAACAACAAAACCCATTAATATACAAGAGAACAGCTGGAGAATAACTGTCCACTGGAGTGGACAGTGCATGAAAGGGTTAAATATCGCTGATGACGCTAAGCTGTTTGGTTGTAATAAAGTCAGTCTAAAAGTGTCTCTGTGAGCCAGCCTTAAAAATGCCTTGATAGCCAACTTGAACTTCCTGAAGACATGTTTACACCGCCATGGAAGAAATCAATTCTTGATGAATGAAAAGGTTTGTGCACCATCTTCAATCGCATGTCACCGCTGTCACAGATGATGAGGAGTTCAAAACACATCACAAACCTTCTGTGAAAAAGGCTAAACACTGGGAAAAAAAAAAAAAAATCATTTGGTGCATTTCAGAAAGAAAGGAGTACACATGAGGAAAAGAGCGGCATCTTCAGAAAGCGTTACACTGTTCTAGTCCTTTCATAAAACAGCAGCAGCGTTCTATTAAGCCTCATTAGACACAATCACCTATTTTTTTCTTTTTCCCCTAAGCTTCTTTCTATATTATTATTTTAAAACCTTTTTCTGATTTCTCGCTTCTGTATACTCGTATCCTTTAACCCTTTTACTTATTAAACTGGCAATTTTGTTCCCATTTTCTCTTCTGTTTCCACCTGGGTATGCCCCACCCCACCCCACACAAAAAAATATCACAAATAATCACACACATATATATATATATATATATATATATATATATATATATATATATACACACACACACACACACACACGCATGCACGCAAACATACTTGTAAATAGTCCTTTGTTTGCACCCGTCTTTGTTTTGCTTAATGTCTATGTCCTATGAATTCTCGTTTGTTTGTTTTACCTGTCACAATATTTTGTCTAGCACTAAATAAAGTATTGAATAAATAAATAAATAAATAAATAAATAAATTCCTCTTTTTTAAGTAAAATAAATAAATAAATAAAAGCAGCAGTAGCATTCTATTAAGCCTTATTAGACACAATCACCTTTTTTTTTTCTTTTTCCCCTAAGCTTCTTTCTATATTATTATTTTAAAACCTTTTTCTGATTTCTCGCTTCTGTATAGTCGTATCCTTTAACCCTTTTACTTATTAAACTGGCAATTTTGTTCCCATTTTCTCTTCTGTTTCCACCTGGGTATGCACCACCCACACAAAAAAAAAAAATCACAAATAATCACACATATATGTACACACACACACACACAAACACACACATGCATGCACGCAAACATACTTGTAAATAGTCCTTTGTTTGCACCCGTCTTTGTTTTGCTTAATGTCTATGTCCTATGAATTCTCGTTTGTTTGTTTGTTTTACCCGTCACAATATTTTGTCTAGCACTAAATAAAGTATTAAATAAATAAATAAATTCCTCTTTTTTAAGGAAAATAAATAAATAAATAAAAGCAGCAGCAGCATTCTATTAAGCCTTATTAGACACAATGGTTGCCACTGTGAAAGTCACACTGTCTTTAAACCCACATTTCACATTTGACAAAATACAACAGCAGTCATTAACAAGCAGTTTTCTTTTAGACTGCAAAATCTTTTGACAGATTTACGATTCCAAAAAAAAAAATATATATATATCTCTATAGGTCTGTTCTCTACATTGTCATTGTTACTATGCATTATTTATATACAGGGTGGGAAAGCAAAATTTACAATGAACATTTAGTTGTTTATTCTCAGCAGGCACTACGTCAGTTGTTTTGAAACCAAACATATATTGATGTCATAATCATACCTAACACTATTATCCATACCTTTTCAGAAACGTTTGCCCATATGAGTAATCAGGAAAGCAAACGTCAAAGAGTGTGTGATTTGCTGAATGCACTTGTCACACCAAAGGAGATTTCAAAAATAGTTGGAGTGTCCATAAAGACTGTTTATAATGGAAAGAAGAGAATGACTATGAGCAAAACTATTACAAGGAAGTCTGGAAGATACTATTAAAGAAGAATGGGAGAAGTTGTCACCCGAATATTTGAGGAACACTTGCGCAAGTTTCAGGAAGTGTGTGAAGGCAGTTATTGAGAAACAAGGAGGACACATAGAATAAAAACATTTTCTATTATGTACATTTTCTTGTGGCAAATAAATTCTCATGACTTTCAATAAACTAATTGGTCATACACTGTCTTTCAACCCCTGCCTCAAAATATTGTAAATTTTGCTTCCCCACCCTGTATATATGCTCCTATGGCGCCTATGCTAGACCGATGTGCACAGGTGCCCTCTGAGTCTTCTGGAGCCGTTTTAAGGCCGACAGAGAACGGTGCCGGTTCCTGCACCTAATCTCAAACTGGCAGAAGTATTCATGCCAAAAATCAGAGCGTTCAGCTACCAAAATTTTGGTTCCCAACAGGCACTGAGTAAAACTTGGATTTTCCAAGCGAACAGTGACGACACGAGTGGACGTCACCAGGTCAATCTGGGTCATAAGCGGAAAAATAAACAAACCAAGACAACGTGAGTGTAAAAAATGGCAGAGAAACTGAGGTGTAATATTCTGTGTTGCGTTAAATAAAAATAGGACCAATGGCCCTGTAGCTTACCGGCCAAATTAAACGCTTTGGGAAATGTATGCAGATGCCATTTATTATCAGCCAGTTCTGTGTATTTATTATATCACAGAAATAGCCCATGTTTTGGTCATATTCCAATCAGATCTGTAAAAAATTCAAATTCCAACTTCACATCATTGATACTTACTGATTTATTGGATCAATCCACTTCCTATCTCTCATAATGGGAAAATTTTTCAAAGTCACACCAAATCCAGAATCAGATCCGGATGGAAATAATGTCAGTATCTTGTGTTGACATCATCATACAGAAGCTGTATACCAAGTTTGAAGTCAATCAGAACTGGAGTTTCGGAGAAGAAGACGACTGATTTTTTTTTCCGGATAAGAGCCCATGTTAAATTTTCCACAAGTTCCCGGATCCAGAAGAAGATCCTGATCAGCATGCGGGCATTATGTTTTGGTCATCTCCCCATCATTGCTGGACTGTAGAAATTTAACTTGATATTATTTATATTTACAGAGTTATTGCATCGATCCACTTCCTTTCTCTTATAATGGGGACATTTTTCAAAGTCGCACCAAATCCAGAATCAGATCCAGATCCAAATACTTTCACTAACTTTTGCTGACATCATCATAAAGAAGCTGTATACCAAGTTAGAAGTCAATCGGAATTGTAGTTTCAGAGAAGAAGACGATTGAAATTTTTGTAACGGATGACAGACAATGTCGCAGAACGCCGCGTGACGACAATAACTGACCGGCCGGTAAGCTAACAACCATCCTTTGAGAGTTCTGTCATCTTTATTGCCGCTCGTACATTCACTTGCAGACATGTGGTTTTTCTTTTACAACCTATCCCATCAAGCATCAGTTCTACTACATCTACGGCAAGTGTTGAGGGACAAAACAGTAGCAATGCAACATCTCCCTTTGTTTTTTTTTTTTCGTTTTATTTGGGTGGCGAAGCAACACCCTCAGTCGATGACAGGTCATGGCCTCGCGTAATGGTATGAACGCAGGCCGTTCTTGGACAAGCACTTCGGTTCCTAGTGTAACTGGTGCAGGAACCGGCTCCGATACGGGGCTGGCCGGTCTGAAAACAGCTTGAGATGACTTGACACAACCTTTTTCCTTTGGCATCAGTTTTTGCAAGATCAATATACCTCTGGACAAACGTATGATAAATGAAAAATAGCGCTGCCCAAAAAGAATTTGATCCCCAAGTCACAATTCCCAGACAAGTACTAAACAAACTTAGATCTCTGTTATGCATTCCTTTGTAAAGCTGATTAACGTTCATAGAAAAACGTAAAAATCCATTGGAATATTTTTGTTTAACGATGATATAAAGGAATATTTAGATTATTTTAACAAACACGTCAGAAAAAGCCATTATCCAAGCCGTAAGCCGTTTGATCAGACAGTTGTTTTTTTTTCCCCCCAAATGTTTCTTAAAAAATAATCCAGTTGCAAACTTTCTGAATATTCCTACATCATTCACTCCAATTAGCATTATCCGTTGCTAGTAAAGACTTCAGCCTGTACACCAGAGGTAACCAACTGCCAGACTCCGGTCCAAATTTACATAGATTTATCTAGAGCATGAAACCTTTTGACAAAAAAGAAAAGCATTTAATTGCTATCAGAAACTTTAACAGACACTCTTCTCTTTTTTCTGTGTACTATACAACCCTTTTTTTTTTTTTTTGTACGATTTGAGTTCCTTTATCATTATTTATGGTTTCTGTTTTTGATTTTCTTTTATGTTTTTCCTTATTTTTTATTTATTTATTGATTTTTATTTTTATTTTTTTGGCCTGTGGGTTGGGTGAGTGGAAAGGGATGGATGTTGACAGTCAGATACGTCATTCTTGATTGTGCATTGACTGTTCCGAATTGATAGAATTTCTGTTGTGTTCATTCAAAATGTTCAATAAATATAGTTGGAAAAAAAAAAAAAAAAAAGAAACTTTAGCAGACACCAGTTCAATTCCGTAAAACTATCCATGTTCTCAACTGGTTGCTGCTGGTCACTTTATATCCTATACTTATGAGGATATTACAGTTTGGGGTGCCGTAAAAGGGGGGGTAAATATGACAAATTCATGGGGCCCAGCATTTCTGGGGGGCCCATAGAGCAGTGGAGGGGGCCCAGTGGATACAGGTTAGAAGTTGTGAAAATTTCGTGTAAAGTCCACTGTATAAAAGAGGTGTAGAAGCCAGGAGTCGGACGAGTTGTTGATGTTAGGATCACTTTCACTTTACGGCAGCGTTAGTTACATTAGTTATGGACCACACCCTCACATATATAACTGCTGCCCCTATCCCACGTATATCTTTCCCTCCGTCTTTCCCTGGAGTCTGTGCTTTATCACCTCACAGGTCTTCCCAGGACCATCACCTGGATCTTCACAGGTTTTCCTAAGATCACCTCTAGACCTGCTGCTGTGGTCCTGCCTCTCTCCACCTTTATCATCATCACTCACTTTTCCATATAATTACGACAGTGTTTATTATACTGTTCTATACATGTTCTAGTGCGGTTATCTGTGCATGTGTCTCCACCTACCTCCACCCTGTCCCCCAGCCTCTCTCTGTCTCTATCGCTCTCTCTTTTCGCCTCCTTTACTCTCTCGCTCTAACCCCAACCGGCCAAGGCATACGGCCATCCTTCAGGAGTCTGCATTTGCTCGAGGTTTCTGCCTGTTAAAGGGAAGTTTTTCCTCGCTACCGTCACTAGTCGTAAGTGTTTGCTCCTGGAGGATTCTGTTGGGTTTCTGTAAATTGGCTTCAAACTTGATTTGATTTATCTCCCCTTTATGTGAAGCACTTTGTAACATGTTGTTTTAAAAAGTGCTATATAAATAAAGCTTTACTTACTTACTTACTTACATACCCCCCCGCCACCCCACCCCACTCAGACAAATCAATAAGATTCTGAATTTTATAAAAAGGCCCACATCGTTTAGCATTCATGGGGCCCACACTTGTTAGCGGTGCCCCAGATGACAGTCGTAAAGCTGCAGACTTTGACCATTTAACCATCAGTTGACTTATAGCTTTTATATTATTACCATTATCATTATGCATTCTGCTGCACAGTTGGCTTCTGTTCTTTCTGAGCTCAGAACACCTGCTTTACAGTTTGACAGGTAACCTCTATCTCAGTAACCTCAAACACCACATTTGTCATTGCCTATGGAGGAGATTGACTCCAGAAATGAGAGAGCGTAGACAAAGCTCGCTTCCTCCCTCATGAATGAAAGGGAAAAAAAGGAATTCAAGACATTTGTCCCCTCATCATTTAGCCATAACACATGTTAAAACCCTAAGATTCCTTTTTGCTCTCTTTCAACGTGATTATCCTTGAGTAAAACTTCTGCCTGTTCTGTCAGGTAAGGGTCTCAAATCTCTCAGTCAATACAACCATCGTCAAGGAAAAACTAAAGGAGCTTTTTTCGGTGGAACTGACCTAAAGAATCAGTCAAAGATGGAGGCGTAAACTCATCTTTAAAGAATCACTTTTATGAGTTCATTCACCTTTCTTTACTTTCTTAAATGTATCTGAATTTGACTATGGCTCTGCTGTCCTTCAGGTTCCTTTTGTGACAGAATCTCAAAGGAGATTTTCAATTATTATTTTCATTTATTTAGTGAGCGTATTTTTGTCAGCGCAACCTACAGGATGAATTCACCAAGGTTTCGTTCTGTCAAGCCAAAAAAAATCTTACTTTAAAACTGGGAATATTCAAGTGATGAGCCAATGATTCCTTTGTTATGGCATTAAATAAAGATATTTATTTTAAGCATTTTGTATGATTTTTCTGAAATAGTTACATTTATCAGCCTTTCCTCACAGGAGTACTGCCTCAGTGCATCAAGCAAGTTTTGGTCCAGTACTTTTTTTCCCCCCACCACTCTGTTGAGAAGTTCATGTGGTGGCCTTCATGATCACTATTCTTCAAAGAAATGGGGCCCCCTAGAGGTAAAAAAAAAAAAAAAAGAAGAAGAAGGAAAAAAATGGAGGCATAAAGCCTTGGGGTGGGTAGGGATTGGGTTCAGGAATTCAGTTTAACCCTCAAACACCTAAACAGCCACTGGCAAAAGCTTGTAAATAATTCAGGTTTTTCAGCTTTTCACTGGCATCAGATATGACCCACTGGGACGTTCAGAGGCTCCATAGTGAATATGAAAACACTGTCATTACTCACCAGTAAAACCCATGTAGTCTGAGGAATTATAGTGGTTGTGCTTGTTTTTTATGCTTGGTCAATGATATATTTTGCTGAAAAAGTCATGTTTGCTTCAGTTTTTTTTTCTGTTTTGATATAATATCCTTTGAATTTACTCTGAATTTTTTAGGTATTTTCCTATATTTAATTTATTGACTGTGATGATATTTGTAAAAACTCAAAGAAAAAGACAGATAATATAATAAATGTCGATAAATTGCTAAGGAAAGGTGAGATCTATTTGGATCTCTTTGGAAGTCTTGATATAAGTAGATCTAAGTCTTTAAGAATTACATTCTTGGGCTAAAGTTACTAAAATAACTATAGTCCAAGTTTCAGCAGTGACACAAACTCTGATTTATTTGCTGATAAAAGTCTTTGAAACTTTAAATTGAACTTGGAAATTGAAATATAATATAACTGTTGTCCAGTGTACCTCAGAAACAAATGGAAAAAATGTGTAAAATATGATTTTGCAAACAAACAAAAAAAAACCTTCCAAAAGTTTTGGCTGTGACTATACACACTGTAACATCAACACTACACAGAAAATAGAATACAGATCAACAGGATTAACCCTCCGGTATCCCGTCCAGTAAGGCCCTTACTCAGCACCAAGTGTGCCATTTTGGCACACTTGTGGAATAATGTCAAAAAAAATTTCATACAGATTGTTTTTAATTCTTTTACACTTTTTTTCTATTTCATCAACTTGAACCGTAAATAAAAATACCAAATACTCAATAATTGTCACTTTTTTTTTAACCCTTGAAATGCCGTGTTTGTAATGTAAACAAACCACTTTTTTAGATGCAAAAAACACAAAAAAATATTTTTTTTCAGTATACAACATAAAAAGTGGATCACATATTATTTTATTTTTGCAGTCTGGCATATGTCAATGATTAACTCCAACAGTGGTTAATTTGCATGATTATTTTTGGCGCTAGGTCAAATGTTCAAAAATACTAGCATCTGTCACCAAGTGTGCGTAAAATGCACACCTATAAATCAAACTATTAAATATTATATATTGATTTATTTTTCTGCTCTAATTTGATTTTATTTTTGTACATCAAGGTCAGCCCTAATCATACATGTCAAATAATCATTCATTTTAGATTTTTTTAACCCTTTAAACAATTTATTTTCATCATGATGTCACTACATTTTTTGATGCAAAAAACACAAAATATGTTGTTGTTTTTTTTTTTTTGTTTGTTCGTTTGTTTGTTTTTTCAAAATACGACAAAAATTGGATTACATATTATTTGATTTTTGCAGCCTGGCATATGTCAATGATTAACAGCAACATTAACAACGTCAAATTAATTTAGACCCTCACCTCTCATGCACAAATGAACAACTTTTGAATTCTAACCTTATTTAAATTGTGAAAAATAATATGAAGTTTTTTTAAACGAAGTGCAAAGTGTGCCTAAAAAGCGCACCCGGATACCAGAGGGTTAAGCAACTCCTATCCATCTATGTTCTTATAAAATGCATATTACAATGATACAACATTACATAATAGATGAAGCATTATTTGCATGAGCAGTTGTTGTCTTTCTATGTTCCCATGTTTGTGTGTATTTGTTATAAAGTTTCTGCTGGGCCAGCAAAACAGTGCAAACGACAGCAGGACTTATTAGCCCACAACTCTTACTGTAGGCCACCACACATCCATCACATACGCCACATTTAATTGTCTGAAAGCCATGTTTAGATCCAGCAAACTGCCGCTTAATTCAAGGCAGCGTGCAGGAACGGAGCTAGGAAATAATCTGGTGATGGATGACTGTGACCCTCCTTTGGGTCGACTGCGACAAGTGGACAGCTGGATGGATCGAGCAAAAGCACAGAAAGAAGAACAAGCAGGATGAGAAAGAGAGGCAAAAAAAAAAAAAAAAAAAACACGGAAAAGTTGGTATTCAGAGAATCACTCCAACTTTTCATCTGCCCTCAGGCCGGGCAGCGGCTCGAGGGAATAACAAACGTCTCCCTCTTCCTCTGTTCCTGTGATACAGTGAAGTAAAACCCTCTAAAAATAGTGCGACTGTATTTCTTTGTGTGTGTCTGCTGCCTAGTGCGGGTGGACTACATGCATAATGACTTCCATTAACCTTCACAGCCTTGAAGGATAGCAGAAAAGGTTTACAGTGCATGTAGCATGACGCAAATATTATGGCGATGATTTGGACGGTCTGTGCATGGTAGGGTTTTCTCCCGCAGTTCTAATCAGCGAGTCTATTCTTATCTATAGGGTAATGTATAATGTGTGAGCTATCTTGTGTCTGTGAAAGATAGCCTGAGGCACCCCTACCAAGAAAATTTCTCCTTCTGTTCTATTTATAAAAACGTATCCTCTTGAGAATGCCCCATTTACATCCAGACATTCTACAGCCACATTCTGGATTCCAGATTTCTACTTGACAAAACTGAAGCGCAGATTTCAAGAATACATTTTAAGATATTTGTGTAGAATATAAAAATTACATACAGCGTAGTTTAATGATTGAAGTCTATATAGTAACTCCAGTCGCTTTTCCATTGACCCGCAAATTGTGCGAATATTACTTGCGCATAAAAATGTACCTAACGGAAAAACGATAATTTCTCCCAAACTCCCGTTTTTCGATTAAAAGTTTTTGTGCTGGCAAGAGGTGGTTTTTCAGGCACAGTGCAATTGGTATATCATGCAAAACTGTAAAGGAAAAACTTTTTTCCGCAACTAGAGTCATGTGAATAAAAAAAATGAAAAAAATAGGACCAATGGCCCTGTAGCTTACCGGCCAAATTAAAAGTTTTGGGAAATGTATGCAGATGCCATTTATTATCACCCAGTTATGTGTATGTATTATATTACAGAAATAGCCCATGTTTTGGTCATATTCCAATCAGATCTGTAAAAAAAAATCTAATTCCAACTTGATATCATTGATACTTACTGATTTATTGTATCAATCCACTTCCTATCTGCTATAATGGGGGAATTTTTCAAAGTCGCACCAAATCCAGAATCAGATCCAGATCCAAATAATTTCACTAACTTTTGTTGACATCATCATACAGAAGCTGTATACCAAGTTTGAAGTCAATCGGAATTGTAGTTTCGGAGAAGATGACGATTGAATATTTTGTAACTGACGACAGACGACCACAGACGACGACGACATACGCCGCCGGATGCCGCATGACAAAAATAGCTTACGGCCTGTCAGCTGATAAGCTAAAACCAGATGCTGACGGATGTTACAACAAGCAAAGAAGAGTTTTAAAAGAAACATGGCACGGTATGTGCAGACACACCAGGAAACCATTTTTTTAAATTTAGGACGGGATAGCGGGGTAACATATAATAATAATGAATATATCTGTAAATCAACACAATATTTACATTTGTTGCCATGTTTATGGAATGACTTCTTGTGTCATCTTGCAATAATGAATAAAGAAATCATCACATTTTTGATTTAATGGAAAAACTGACCTTACGCACTTCTGTTTTTTCTGACATTTAGTAAATATCGGTAAAGTTTTGCGCATATGTCCAATGGAAAAGCAGCTTATGATGCCTTTGGACTCTGAGCTTCCACCTAGCCACCACCTCCAGCTGAAAGATTTACTGATGACCATTTACAGGAAGAGATTTGGAGACTTTAACGACATGACAATCTTACAGGTGATGAAGAGGAAGTGAACGTCAATGATGTTTGCTTTGAGAGCTGTGACTAAAGTCTGAGTGTGGATTACCTGCAGACTTCCGACAGCAGAGTAGGCTGCGTACGAGAACTGCTGCTTGAGTAGGTCACTCGGTCCACGCTGGTCACATGGAACCCCAGTGGGCAGCAGACACTGGTGACTGGACCGGTCCGTGATGGTGTTGGGGGTGGGACCAGGCAGACTGAGCAGGACCGTGTGATTGGACAAATGGACATCAGTCAAACCAAGGCCCACCCACTGCCTGTATAGGTACCTGGCTCTGGCTTCTTCACTGTTGTCTGACAGACTGGAGAAAGACCTGGAAGTGGGACAGAAATAGATCCTCATTGTTTTATTTGGTCTCTGGAGCCTGTGATTTACAACCTGACAGTTTGGAGGATGGAATCACTGGCCTCTTATAACAACCTCAGTGAAACTAGTTTGACTGCTTGTCATCAATACCCAAAACAGAAAGACAAAGAGAAGTTCAATCAAAGTCCAAAGTGCTTGTACACTGTAACTGATCAGAAGAGATCAATCCCTCCCTTGGTTTCCACCCCCAAACTGTGAATCCACCTTTGACAGCAGAGTAAACCTGTGCATGAAACTCACTTCTGTGGAGGTTCTGTTTTGTGCAAGTGCAGCTTCATTTACTTCCATGTTTTGCTATTTTACTTGCAGCAGATTAGAAAACTCGCAGCTTTTAAAGCCAAAATGTGTACGTTGCAACAAATATCTGCTAATGTGAAATATAAGGTACTTCTGATCATGTTTTGTTGCTCTCAAAAGATATATCAACACATTCAAAACATAAATTCAACTATAGTGATAAACAATCCTGTACAACAAATGATATATCAAGAGAATAACCACATAGATCCAGATAGTTCTAATAAACAAGTACAAGTTTGAGCATCATTTATGGCAGGAAATCCTTTATTTTTCTGAAAAACAGATTCATGTCCTAAAAATGTTCCAATCACATATGAAGATAACTGAAATAATATCACGTTACGCAATTATCGGCTATCTAAGGCTCCTCATTTCTGGTTTTTGTTTTTCATCAGATTTTGGAATCAGGCTACGGGGATTTGCTTCCATTCAGCCATAAAGCTGGCTGATAAGACCTGGCTCGCTATCAGGGTCAGTGCTCTGTGCAGGCCAGTTGAGTTTTGGTAAACCATTTCTCTACGGATATGGTCTGCACAAACAGAGGAGTTGTCGTGTTGAAACAGAATAACATTTTGGCCAAACAGTTGGAACTAAAATCAAGGAATGTTGTTGACATTGCACGCTGCAGTGTTCAGACTTCTGTTAAATGAAACTTTCGAACCAAATAAATCAAACACACTGAAGATAAAAAAGTATTTGAACGGGGCCACATGTAAAACTATCCGAAATATTTTGACATTTTGAGCACATAGCTTCTACTCTTGAGTAACTAACTAATGCCCCGTTTCCACTACATGGTATGGGCTCGACTCGACTCGACTCGGCTCAGCCTTTTTTGCGTTTCCATTACGAAAAAGGACCTGGAATCTGGTACTCGGTACTACTTTTTTGGTATCACCTCTGCTGAGGTTCCAGGACTGGGGACCAGATACTAAAGCGTGACGTGTAAACACTGCAGACCACTGATTGGTCAGAGAGTTGTCTCTGTGACCCATCGTTTTACAAAAAACAGATGCGGAAGTGGACAGTAAATATAGTGGTACATTATTTCACATGATAACAGCCCAAAACTACACCATGGTCGGTCGAGGAGATTCAGTCTTTGGTGGCCGACGTAAAAATTCAGATGAGAAAACACGCAACGAGCAAGTTTATCAGCGACTCTCTGAACAGACGACACGGAGGTAACGCACCGCATCGCTATGACGACCGGGTACTGCAAAGTTGGTAGTATCTTGTAATGGAGACAGTTTCCAGGAATACTGTGTCGAGTCGAGCCGACTCGAGCTGGTTCCATGTAGTGGAAACACGGCATAAGTTCCTTGGCATGTGTGTAAGACCAAGATACACTCAGAGTTGCAACCTTAGCCCCTTTTTCCACCAACATTCCCAGGAACCTTCATTACCAGGAACTTATTTACCTGGGTAAAGGAATTCCTGGTAATCTGCATCCTTTGTGGTTTCACTGCTCCTTAAACTTCCTGGAAATTCATTCAAATCAGGCTCGGCCATTTTGAATAACCAACTCAAAGTCCTGCTGAACTTCTTTTGAGCATATTCAGTGAATACATTCGACGAGGTCTAAGCTTTTTCAACATTACAGAATATTCACCTCACTCCTACTAGTGCAATGCAATCATCTTTCTGTCCATCTGAATAGGCTGAATACGCGAGCCAAATACATTCAGAAGTGCAATTTAAAATACTCAAAAAAGCATTTTCAGCAAATGGACTTTGTTGTCCGTCCACTTTTCATAACTTCTCTTCTTTTGCCATATTTTCTAAATGATCAAAACACAAATGAAGTGAAGCTTATCCAAATGGAATGAACAAGTTTGCAACTGCATATTGGCTACACTTGGAGAATGTAAGTACAGAACACCACAAGTATATTTCACTAATCAGCGTTCTTCAGCTCACAGACCTGACCCTCAACAATTTCAGGGAATCTGAAAATTCTCACCCCACCAAGCTAGGAAATTTTTTCCAGGGAAAATTTGGGGTGGAGGGGAAGTTTTGTACCCATGTAATTTCAGTGGAAAGGCCCAGAGGTCTTTCAAAAGTCTGAGTAAACTTGTTAAGAAAAGTACAGTTGGAAAAGTTCCTGCAGTGGAAAAGAAGCTCTTTTGCGATTACAAACTCGCATGGGCTGATGTGATTGCAATTCAATTAGTTGTGCAGATCTAATTAAGCCTTTCCTTGGTCTCCAAATGTCCTTCTAGTTTTCTAAAAATAAATAAAAAGATTTCTACAAGGCCCGCTATGACCTCACTATGAACTTGGATGGATATGTGAGTGCACGCACCCATCTGTCTGTCCATCCATCCGTCCGTCCATCCATCTGTCCGTCCATCCATCCGATATCCATCCGTCCGTCCATCCATCCATCTGTCCGTCCATCCATCCAGTCATATGTCCGTCCATCCATCCATACATCCATCCGATATCCATACATCCGTCCATCCATCTGTCCGTCAATCTATCTGTCCGTCCATCCATCCATCTGTCCATCCATCCATCCGATATCCATCCATCCATCTTAATCATCTGGAGCGTTGCAGGTGTACTAGCAGATGTATGTAGCCTAAATACTATTGCCTTGAAGTACCATTTTCTTTTAAATAAAGGCAGGTATTGATCTGAAAAACAGTCATCTGTATCCTGCATAAAAATATTGATATTATAATATTAAAAAAAAAAAAAGTTTTAATTTCCTCTCTAAATCTGCCATATCTGATGGGCCTTACTGACCTCAGTTGTGAATATAGTACCTTCTTATATAGTATTGACACTCATTATTCATTGCTCTTTAATATAATAAGACCTGTGCCACTCTGTTCATAGTCTGTGAATTTAACTGGTGGAATTAACAGTGAAATCACATCAACTCCAAACTAATTACGTTCCAAACAAATGAAGAATGAAGCATGAATCTGAACCTCTGGAAGATGGTATAAAGCTCAAAAATGGTTTTATATATTTTGAAGAGTATATGTAGCCAGTGTGGTGAATATAATGTAAGAGGGTGAGGATTTGTGTTTTCTACACAATAACTCTGTTCATTGTGACTGAGTCCATTATATCACCACACACAAACACAAACACACTACGCTCTGAGCTGTCAATCTCTCTCACTGCAGTTTCCTAATTGCAGGAAAGAAATGCCAATAAATTTTGATCCAGCCTTATTTGAGTCTCCTCGTCTGGTTTGTTTGGCTCTCAGTGTTTGCTCTCTTTATTGTTCTGACTCAGACAAGACTGGACTCAAAAGGTTCAGCAATAAAGGCGTTTCTGGAACTGACTGTCAGCTATTTCAGCCCTTTGGAGGAGATTAAATGCATCATCCAACAGCGAACAAAACCTGGGTATCGGAAAATCTCACTTTAAAATCTCAAATGTCCAGCTGTGATAAAAAAAAAACGAAGAATGGGGAAATTTTGAGTGTGATGTCAATAACTGAAATTTATGTATTAAAATTTAAAGCAAGAAGAAAGCGGAGGCAAGGGGTGTTGCTTTTGGTTCAGTTTGTTTGTTAACGCTCTAGTAGTAAAACTGTTGGTTGAATTCATACCAAATTGGGTTTATAGATTGTTGGTGATCCAGAATAGATCTCATTACATTCTAGGAACAGTAGGTAATTTTTCATGAATTTTTAAAATCTTTTTTTTCTCCATTCACTTATTAAAGTAGAAAGTTTCACATGTGTAGAAGCAAAACTATTGGTTGAATTCATACCAAACTGGGTTTATACACTGTCAGGGACCCAGAATATGGGATGGGATTACATTTTGGGAAACATCAGCCAAAGTTTCAGTTTTTTAAATGAATTTTTTTAAATCTTTTTTTTTTTTTTCCATTCATTTATAAAGGGCAAAATTTCATATGTCTGTAACAGCAAAACTATTGGTTGAATTCATACCAAATTGGGTTTATAGATTGCCAGTGACCCAGAATAGATCTCATGACATTCTGGGAACATTAGGTCAAAGTTCTAATTTTTTATGAATTTTCTGAATCTTTTTTTCTTCTTCCATTTACTTATAATGGGAAACATTTCAAATGTCTATAAAAACATATATTTTTTTTTAATTTACTTCAAACTTGCCACATATGTAGAGGCAATTGATATGCTGACATCAGCACACACATAGACATGATGACATCAGCTGGATCGATGCCAAAATAAGCTACAATATGTGCAAGGGGCGGGGTCTGTTGTGCCTGGCACCACTTGTTTTGTTTTTTCCTTTCCAGCTGGTATTTTTTATCTGCATATTCCAGCTTTATGTGTTTGTTATTGGAGAATTGTCATATTTTTTGGTTATGAAAATAGAGTTGAGTTTTCCATACTCACTGTGCATCTTACAGGGTGGGGAAGCAAAATTTACAATATTTTGAGGCAGGGATTGAAAGACAGTGTATGACCAATTAGTTTATTGAAAGTTATGAGAATTTATTTGCCACAAGAAAATTGACATAATAGAAAATGTTTTTTTTCTCTGTGTCCTCCTCCTTTCTCAATAACTGCCTTCACACGCTTCCTGAAACTTGCGCAAGTGTTCCTCAAATATTCGGGTGACAACTTCTCCCATTCTTCTTTAATAGTATCTTCCAGACTTTCTTGTAATAGTTTTGCTCATAGTCATTCTCTTCTTTCCATTATAAACAGTCTTTATGGACACTCCAAGTATTTTTGAAATCTCCTTTGGTGTGACGAGTGCATTCAGCAAATCACACACTCTTTGACGTTTGCTTTCCTGATTACTCATATGGGCAAAAGTTTGTGAAAAGGTATGGATAATAGTGTTAGGTATGATTATGACATCAATATATGTTTGGTTTCAAAACAATTGACGTAGTGCCTGCTGAGAATAAACAACTGAATGTACATTGTAAATTTTGCTTCCCCACCCTGTAGAAGATTTCTATTAATATCATATTGTCATCTTTGTGTGTGTCAAGTATAGCAAAGAAGTAACCATGTGCCAACAGGTTATGCTGGAACAGAAGCAGCAAAACATTTGTACTTTTAACGCCTCTAGGTTGGGTTAAAAGAGTCAAGCACATTTTCTGCTTTATACTTTGCTTGCTATTGTGCAACACACTTATATGGCACTGTACACCGTTTCATACAGTCGACACTTTGTAATGAATGGGAAACACTGCTATTGAAAATACAAAGCATCGTTACAATTGGCAAAACACACATGAATAGCAGTATATGGACAATGAGGGTGGATTATGTGTAGTCCAGGGGTGTCAAACTCATTTTAGTTCAGGGGCCACATACAGCCTAATATGATATAAAGTGGGCCGGACCAGTAAAATCATAAATAATAGGATAGGAACTTATAAATAATGTCAACTCCAAAGTTTCTCTGTTTTTGAGTGAAAAAAAGTCAATTTCCATGATGAAAATGCTTACATCTACAAATCGTACTTGACCATAACATGAACATAATATGAACCTGAAAATTCTCAAGAAAAATAAGTTCAATTTTAACAATATTACGCCTTGGTTTATCATTTATACATATGCATCAAAATGTACAGATCACAGTGGATCTACAAATACACAAAACATTTAGTAAGAGGCAAAACACTGGTACAATTCCACATACTTCTCGTAAGAAATTTCAGGTTATTAAATTTTTTTGTAAAAAGGCTAGTCTGTAAATGTAAATATTTTTGTGTAATTTTACTTTTTTTACACTACAACAAAGAAAAACAAATGCAGTTTTCATTATTTATAGGTTATTATGATAGTATTTTACTGATCTGACCCACTTTAGATTGAATGGACCTAAAATGATTCTAACATCCTTGATTGTTAATATCGTCAGTGTAATTTCTGCATTTCACAAATTCATTCCAGGGGCCACATTGGACCCTTTGGTGGGCCGGTTTTGGCACCTGTGGTGTAGTCAGACCTAAACAGAGCCATCTATAAACCATCAACTCCAGTTTCTTATAAATATTATTGGGGCTGACCGTTGTACTATTTCTTACAGCAGTGATTAAAGACATATGCACTGGAACACTGGAATATGAAAAGAAAAAAGCAAAGAACCCTAAGGCACTCCCTTTTACAAGAAATATTAAAATGTCTCGCTTTTTCACAGCAAGTTTAAGTTAGACCTACAAAACAATGCAACATCGGGAAATAAAAAAGAGCAAAAGAACTGCTTTACTTGTGTTAGTCTTCAACGAATAATAATTTTCCACTCGGGTTGTGGCAAATATGAAGCAACAGGACAGACAGTTGAGATATCTAATAAATTGTCCAACAGTCCAATTAGGCCAGTGTCAAACAAGAAACAGCCAATCGATCTAAACATCGTCCACACAAACATTTTTCAACAATTATAGAGGAAACAGAAAAGGAAAAGAAAAAGAATCAGTCTTTCCCAAAACATCATCCTAACATTCAGACCACTGACAGAAGAAGTGGTAATAATACTGAATATTTCATTACAATAGTACCTTCCGCTGGGTTGGATATATTCGGGAGCAAGTGAACATTTAGTCCTCGGAGCTGAAGAAAAAATGAGCAATGCGAGGAACTGAGTGACTTTGACCAGAACCATACTGTAACGGTGATGATGGGTGACGGGTCAGAGAATATCCACAACTCCAAGTATTTTACTTCTCCATTTCCTGAGCTGTCTTAGGTAAAAAGTGAACAGTGACCCAGAATGCCAAAGATACAGGTGTCAATTCAACACTTAAAAAATATCTCTAGCTATTCTTGCTGTTATTGAATGCTTATTGTTTTATTTTTACTTCGCAAGTTAAAAAATTCAACATATGACTGTTGCATGAGTGCATTTTTACTTTTAATTTTTTTAGCATAAAACAAACTTTTTGACTTGGACATTGGAGCAGCCCTTAGCATCAATGAAACGGCGTAGAGTTCGACTGGGGAAAATCTGTATTTCATCATCACGCACCGTGAAACTAAAAGACAAACATTTGTACATAAGTTATTTTACAGAGTTTACTTAGGTTACATTTTCTTTAAAAGCACAGACATTATTACAAACAAGACATATTACTCATAATTAAAACTGTAATTTAATACACAAATTTCAATCAAAAGAACAAACAAAAGAATAAAACATGCCACTACAATATACCTTGCTCCGCCTACCAAGGGTGCAAACTCCGCACTCATCCAGTGTATAACAACAGGTATGTGAACCGAACTGTGCTTTAACAACAAAAAAAAACCCAACCCATTCCACATGACTGTCAAGCTTGATATTTGTTCAAAATAATGTGTTAAACCAGGGGTGTCAAACATGCGGCCCGGGGGCCAAATGCGGCCTGCCAAATGGTCTAGTTTGGCCCCTGGGATTTTTTTGCCAAGTGAAAAAATTCCACAGTCTTGAATTGACTTAAGCAAAAAAATAAACTAGCTTGAATTAAGAAAAAAAAAATTGCAGATGATGTTGCATTGTTTTATAGGTCTAACTTAAACTTGCTGTGAAAAAAATCTTGAATTAAGTAAAAAAAAAAAAAACAAAAAAAAAAACCAACTCAAATTTAGCAAAAAATCTTGAATTAAGCAAAAAAAAAAAACAATCTTCAATTAAGTAAAAAAAAAATCTTCAATTAAGCCAAAAAAAAAAATCTTCAATTAAGTAAAAAAAAAAAAATCTTCAATTAAGTCACAAAACCCCTCAAATTTAACAAAAAATCTTGAATTAAGCAAAAAAAAATCTTCAATTAAGTAAAAAAAAAAAAAAATCTTCAATTAAGCAAAAAAAAAAAACAAAAAAAAAACAACTCAAATTTAGCAAAAAATCTTGAATTAAGCAAAAAAAAAAAAACAATCTTCAATTAAGTAAAAAAAAAAATAAATCTTCAATTAAGCCAAAAAAAAAAAATCTTCAATTAAGTAAAAAAAAAAAATCTTCAATTAAGTAAAAAAAAAAAATCTTCAATTAAGTAAAAAAAAAATCTTCAAGCCACAAAACCCCTCAAATTTAACAAAAAATCTTGAATTAAGCAAAAAAAAAATCTTCAATTAAGTATAAAAAAAAACTTCAATTAAGCCAAAAAAATCTTCAGTTAACTAAAAAAATCTTTAATTAAGCTAAAAAAAATCTCAAATTTAGCAAAAAATCTTGAATTAAACAAAAAAAAAATCTTCAATTAAAAAAAATCTTGAAGTAAGCAAAAAAAAAAATCTTCAATTAAGTTTAAAAAAAAAATCTTCAATAAAGCTAAAAAAAATTCTTCAAGTAAAAAAACAATCTTGAATTAAGCAAAAAAAAAAAAAAAAATCTTCAATTAAGTAAAAAAAAATCTTGAATTAAGCCAAAAAAAAAAAATCTAGAATTAACAACTTAATTTTTTCTTTGTTTTAGTGCAAAAAAAATAACATTAAATTATAAAAATATTTACTTTTAAAAATTATCCTGTAACACTAAAATGTAAATAATCTCCTCAAATATGACCAACCTGAAATGTCTAAAGAAAATTAAGCACAATTTTAATTTTTTTTCTGCTTGTTCCTCAGTGTTTAGTGTCTTTGTAGATCTGATCCATAATGCACATGTAGAAATGATAAGTTGAGGAATAATATTGTTAAAATTACACAAAATTTTCTTACTTTTTTAATTTAGATTTCAGTTTTTCCAGGGATTTTTTTTTTTTTTTTTTTTGGATAGTTTATAAAAGTAAGCATTTTCATAATTTAATGTTTTTTTTTATACTAAAACAAAGAAAAAAAATTTGGAGTTGACATTATTTATAGGTTATTATGTTATTATTTTTCTGGTTCGGCCCACTGCAGATCAAATTTAGCTGAATATGGCCCCTGAACTAAAATGAGTTTGACAGCCCTGTGTTAAACAAATCCAACTCAAATGTTCTTTGTGCTCACCTCACTTCTTTGTTCAGCACAGTCCTGCTCTGCTCTGTGTGGCAACCCAAATGCATGTGGCAAAACAGGTGTGTGGCAATCAGCCTCATTATATCCCAAAAGGGGGTGTGGCAACAATAAAACAAAATGGGAAGAAAATCCAACAGAAACCAAAAATAAATTAAAAAAAAAAAAAGGAAGAAAAATCTAAAATAATAAACCTATCAACTGGCCACTAACAGACATAATGCATCAATATAGAATTGGAATAGATTTGGAATATTTGGATTTTTTTATATATACAATTGAAGTTCCAATCCAATCCACTTTATTTATATAGCACATTTAAACACCAAGAATGTTTTAAAAAGTGCAGCACATAGAATTGTAAAAAAAAAAAAAATAAATAAAAAACCCAAAAACAAAACAATAAAACAATTATTCTCTACATTGGAAAAAATCCAAATCTTACCAAGTGTATTTTTCTCATTTCTAGTCAAAATATCTCATCACACTTAAAATTCGACATAATCACCTAAAGAGTAACTTTTCAGTAAGATATAAGAACTTATTTGGAGACAATAGATCTTGAAAATCATTTCAAGAAATCTAACCAAGATCATTTTCACTTGTTCCATTGGCAGATTTTTATTTTTTTTTTCTTAATTCAAGATTTTTTTTTTTTTTTTGCTTAATTCAATTTATTCATTTAAGTGTGATGAGATATTTTGACTAGAAACGAGAAAAATACACTTGGTAAGATTTCGATTTTTGCTGTGTATTCAGCTCTACCAGTCCTCATTAAGATAACAAAAACCAGTAAGACCAAATAAAAGAAAATACACTAAAATCAATAAAGAAGTGCATAAACCTAAAACAATGCTATAAATAACACAATAAAATCAAATTGTTAAAAGTAAGAAAATAAATAAAAGACACAGAGGACCACACAACTCATGTGGATAAAAGTGGGTCTTAAGACGAGACCCAAAACACTCCACCGTGAGGCTGTTTGGACATGGGGGGGGGGCTGAGGCATTCCAGAGTCTGGGGTCGACTACAGACAAAGCCTGTCCCCACTGGTTTGAAGTTGAAATGAAATGGATAACTATACGTAAATCTGCAACTACTTTCCATATCTGAAAACTGGGCTGAAAATCCTGCTATGTAAAATAATTACTACTAAAAACAAAACAACCTTTTTTCTGTCTTTTTTTCTTCTTTACCCTATGACGTCAAACATGTCATATTTGATACATGGGTCTTGAAGCCCTCTACATGATCAGTGTGATGTCTTTTTTCTTGAAAAACCTGATGTATACAATTAGATACATGCAATACACAGATAATCCACCAGGGGGGAGGAATCCGTACCCCCAGTAACTGGGAGTAGGAGTATATACGTTTTTACTTCTTCCTACTCCTTTTCGAGCATGTATAATTCCAGTTCATTTGTATTATTATTATTATTATTATTATTATTATTATTACTTTTATTTATTTATTTATTTATTTTTGTGGTTTGTTTGCTTATCAATCATTTATGTACCAGTACTTATATTTTGCTGGTTGACTTTCGTTTTAATTTCACTGTCTACATGTCCGAAATACAGATTTTATTCATTCATTCATTTATTCAACTTTGCCAATTTTGAAAAGGAGTTACCAATTTGTTAGACATGTTTGTGTTATATTATGTTTTTCTTTGTTCAAAAATAATATTTTAGCATTGAGACCCAGTGTATCGAATATGACACAAAATTGAAACTCATACATCGAAACTGATATTTGAAAAAAAATATTTTTTTGGTTGTTCAGAAAGACAAATAAAGGCTCTAGTTTCAAAGAACTGGAATTTTCTGTCAAGGATTTAATAGTTCAGGCTTTACAGGGTTAAAGAATCAGGATTTTCCAGGGTTTTTTTTTTTTTCCTTCTTTTGTTCAGAATTAGTTGTAATTTTAAACACAGACTAAATTCCCTGTAATTGCATTAACGCTCCCCTACTCTTCCGGTAAAATACAAGGAAAATATGTGACAAGAGAAGAAACACTATTAGAGAAATTCTTCTTGTGAGAACCATCTTAAGTGATGTCCACTCCCACCACGGCACCCTCCCCCCCCCCTCCACACACCCACTCAGGGGTCTGTTTAGACAGTATGTCAAACCTATTAATAAAAGGTCAAACCCCAACACTAGTGAGTCATTTATAACATCCCTGCACTTGTCCCTGCTCAGTAATGGTAATGTAAATAAGGTCACAAAGGTCTCAAACGGCATTTCCTCTAAAACGACTTCAGCGCATCAACAGCTGAATCCAATTACACGACTTCACCAAGTGTCAGCCACACAACCAGAGAAGACCTTTCACCTCCTGTTAATAAGGAATTACAGTAACAGGTTTATGTAAGAGTGGGATAATGTTTCAATAAATATGTATTTACATGCACAGGAAGAAAGAAAAAGGAGATGTGGAGATCACTCAAATTAAACACTAGTGACTTCTCAATTAGACATATGAGCAAAACTTTACCGATATTTACGAAATGTCGAAAAAACAGCAGTGCGTAATGTCGGTTAATCCGTGTATCATTCGTTCATTCATTTTTCAATTTAAAACCAAAAATCAAAAAACAAAAAAAACAACTTGTTTTTTTGTTTTTCATTTTCAAAACCAGAATGAAAAACTGATAACGGTTCATTTTTCCATTTCCCAATTTTGTGCTCAAATGAAAAATGGAAAAAACGGCTAACACCCGTTTCATCCCATTTTGCTATTTTCAATTTAGTTCAGTTGTCTGACCCGGAAGTAGTCGTTACAAGGGAAAAAATCAACACAGGGAATCATGGCCAGACTGGAGGAATATTTTGCAATAATTAAGCAGCTATTTGATACGTACGGAAGCGTATTGCATTCACACAAAAAATGTAAAAATTAAAATCATTTTTTTCAGAAAACAGTATCTCATTAATTCGTTTATTTTTTCCCCTGGTCATGACTATTTCTAGGTCAGAAAACTTAAGTATATTGAAAATAGCAAAATCGGATGCAACAGGCGTTATCCGTTTTTTACATTTTTCATTTGAGCACAAAATCGGGAAATGAAAAAACAAACAGTTATCTACTGTTGTCAAAGTGTAACCACATCTATTCTTGGTCACTAGCAATCTATAAACCCGATTTGGTATGAATTCAACCAATAATTTTGCGGCTACAGACATTTGAAATTTCACCTATTATAAGTAAATGGGATTTTTTTTTTTTTTTAAATTCATAAAAATGTTTAACTTGGACCTACTGTTGTCAAAATGTAACCACATCTATTCTTGGTCACTGGCAATCTACAAACCCAATTTGGTATGAATTCAACCAATAATTTTGCCGCTACACACATTTGAAATTTCACCTCTTATAAAGTAAGTGGGATTTTTTTTTTTTTTTTTTTTTAAATTCATAAAAAAATTTAACTTGGACCTACTATTGTCAAAATGTAACCACATCTATTCTTGGTCACTGGCAATCTATAAACCCAATTTGGTATGAATTCAACCAATAATTTTGCCGCTACACACATTTGAAATTTCACCTATTATAAGTAAATGGGATTTTTTTTTTTTTTTTAATTCATAAAAATTTTTTAACTTGGACCTACTGTTGTCAGAATTTAACCACATCTATTCTTGATCACTGGCAATCTATAAACCCAATGTGGTATGAATTCAACCAATAATTTTGCGGCTACAGACATTTGAAATTTCATCTATTATAAATATATGAGTTTGTTTTTTTTTTGTTTGTTTTTTTAAATTCATACAAAAATTTAACTTGGACCTACTGTTGTCAAAATGTAACCACATCTATTCTTGGTTACTGGCAATCTACAAACCCAATTTGGTATGAATTCAACCAATAATTTTGCCGCTACACACATTTGAAATTTCACCTATTATAAGTAAATGGGATTTTTTTTTTTTTTAAATTCATAAAAAATTTTTAACTTGGACCTACTATTGTCAAAATGTAACCACATCTATTCTTGGTTACTGGCAATCTACAAACCCAATTTGGTATGAATTCAACCAATAATTTTGCCGCTACACACATTTGAAATTTCACCTATTATAAGTAAATGGGATTTTTTTTTTTTTTTTAAATTCATAAAAAATTTTTAACTTGGACCTACTGTTGTCAAAATTTAACCACATCTATTCTTGATCACTGGCAATCTATAAACCCAATGTGGTATGAATTCAACCAATAATTTTGCGGCTACAGACATTTGAAATTTCATCTATTATAAGTATATGAGTTTGTTTTTTTTTTGTTTGTTTTTTTAAATTCATACAAAAATTTAACTTGGACCTACTGTTGTCAAAATGTAACCACATCTATTCTTGGTTACTGGCAATCTACAAACCCAATTTGGTATGAATTCAACCAATAATTTTGCCGCTACACATATTTGAAATTTCACCTATTATAAGTAAATGGGATTTTTTTTTTTTTTTAATTCATAAAAAAATTTAACTTGGACCTACTATTGTCAAAATGTAACCACATCTATTCTTGGTCACTGGCAATCTATAAACCCAATTTGGTATGAATTCAACCAATAATTTTGCCGCTACACACATTTGAAATTTCACCTATTATAAGTAAATGGGATTTTTTTTTTTTTTTTTTAATTCATAAAAAAATTTAACTTGGACCTACTATTGTCAAAATGTAACCACATCTATTCTTGGTCACTGGCAATCTATAAACCCAATTTGGTATGAATTCAACCAATAATTTTGCGGCTACAGACATTTGAAATTTCATCTATTATAAGTATATGAGTTTGTTTTTTTTTTTGTTTGTTTTTTTAAATTCATACAAAAATTTAACTTGGACCTACTATTGTCAAAATGTAACCACATCTATTCTTGGTTACTGGCAATCTACAAACCCAATTTGGTATGAATTCAACCAATAATTTTGCCGCTACACACATTTGAAATTTCACCTATTATAAGTAAATGGGATTTTTTTTTTTTTTTAAATTCATAAAAAATTTTTTAACTTGGACCTACTATTGTCAAAATGTAACCACATCTATTCTTGGTTACTGGCAATCTACAAACCCAATTTGGTATGAATTCAACCAATAATTTTGCCGCTACACACATTTGAAATTTCACCTATTATAAGTAAATGGGATTTTTTTTTTTTTAAATTCATAAAAAATTTTTAACTTGGACCTACTGTTGTCAAAATTTAACCACATCTATTCTTGATCACTGGCAATCTATAAACCCAATGTGGTATGAATTCAACCAATAATTTTGCGGCTACAGACATTTGAAATTTCATCTATTATAAGTATATGAGTTTGTTTTTTTTTTGTTTGTTTTTTTAAATTCATACAAAAATTTAACTTGGACCTACTGTTGTCAAAATGTAACCACATCTATTCTTGGTTACTGGCAATCTACAAACCCAATTTGGTATGAATTCAACCAATAATTTTGCCGCTACACATATTTGAAATTTCACCTATTATAAGTAAATGGGATTTTTTTTTTTTTTTAATTCATAAAAAAATTTAACTTGGACCTACTATTGTCAAAATGTAACCACATCTATTCTTGGTCACTGGCAATCTATAAACCCAATTTGGTATGAATTCAACCAATAATTTTGCCGCTACACACATTTGAAATTTCACCTATTATAAGTAAATGGGATTTTTTTTTTTTTTTTTTTTTAATTCATAAAAAAATTTAACTTGGACCTACTATTGTCAAAATGTAACCACATCTATTCTTGGTTACTGGCAATCTACAAACCCAATTTGGTATGAATTCAACCAATAATTTTGACGCTACACACATTTGAAATTTCACCTATTATAAGTAAATGGGATTTTTTTTTTTTTTTTAAATTCATAAAAAATTTTTTTAACTTGGACCTACTGTTGTCAAAATTTAACCACATCTATTCTTGATCACTGGCAATCTATAAACCCAATGTGGTATGAATTCAACCAATAATTTTGCGGCTACAGACATTTGAAATTTCATCTATTATAAGTATATGAGTTTGTTTTTTTTTTTGTTTGTTTTTTTAAATTCATACAAAAATTTAACTTGGACCTACTGTTGTCAAAATGTAATCACATCTATTCTTGGTTACTGGCAATCTACAAACCCAATTTGGTATGAATTCAACCAATAATTTTGCCACTACACATATTTGAAATTTCACCTATTATAAGTAAATGGGATTTTTTTTTTTTTTTTAATTCATAAAAAAATTTAACTTGGACCTACTATTGTCAAAATGTAACCACATCTATTCTTGGTCACTGGCAATCTATAAACCCAATTTGGTATGAATTCAACCAATAATTTTGCCGCTACACACATTTGAAATTTCACCTATTATAAGTAAATGGGATTTTTTTTTTTTTTTTTTTTTTAATTCATAAAAAAATTTAACTTGGACCTACTATTGTCAAAATGTAACCACATCTATTCTTGGTCACTGGCAATCTATAAACCCAATTTGGTATGAATTCAACCAATAATTTTGCGGCTACAGACATTTGAAATTTCATCTATTATAAGTATATGAGTTTGTTTTTTTTTTTGTTTGTTTTTTTAAATTCATACAAAAATTTAACTTGGACCTACTATTGTCAAAATGTAACCACATCTATTCTTGGTTACTGGCAATCTACAAACCCAATTTGGTATGAATTCAACCAATAATTTTGCCGCTACACACATTTGAAATTTCACCTATTATAAGTAAATGGGATTTTTTTTTTTTTTAAATTCATAAAAAAATTTTTAACTTGGACCTACTATTGTCAAAATGTAACCACATCTATTCTTGGTTACTGGCAATCTACAAACCCAATTTGGTATGAATTCAACCAATAATTTTGCCGCTACACACATTTGAAATTTCACCTATTATAAGTAAATGTGATTTTATTTTTTTTTAAATTCATAAAAAATTTTTAACTTGGACCTACTGTTGTCAAAATTTAACCACATCTATTCTTGATCACTGGCAATCTATAAACCCAATGTGGTATGAATTCAACCAATAATTTTGCGGCTACAGACATTTGAAATTTCATCTATTATAAGTATATGAGTTTGTTTTTTTTTTTTGTTTGTTTTTTTAAATTCATACAAAAATTTAACTTGGACCTACTGTTGTCAAAATGTAACCACATCTATTCTTGGTTACTGGCAATCTACAAACCCAATTTGGTATGAATTCAACCAATAATTTTGCCGCTACACATATTTGAAATTTCACCTATTATAAGTAAATGGGATTTTTTTTTTTTTTTAATTCATAAAAAAATTTAACTTGGACCTACTATTGTCAAAATGTAACCACATCTATTCTTGGTCACTGGCAATCTATAAACCCAATTTGGTATGAATTCAACCAATAATTTTGCCGCTACACACATTTGAAATTTCACCTATTATAAGTAAATGGGATTTTTTTTTTTTTTTTTTTTAATTCATAAAAAAATTTAACTTGGACCTACTATTGTCAAAATGTAACCACATCTATTCTTGGTTACTGGCAATCTACAAACCCAATTTGGTATGAATTCAACCAATAATTTTGACGCTACACACATTTGAAATTTCACCTATTATAAGTAAATGGGATTTTTTTTTTTTTTTAAATTCATAAAAAATTTTTTAACTTGGACCTACTGTTGTCAAAATTTAACCACATCTATTCTTGATCACTGGCAATCTATAAACCCAATGTGGTATGAATTCAACCAATAATTTTGCAGCTACAGACATTTGAAATTTCATCTATTATAAGTATATGAGTTTGGTTTTTTTTTGTTTGTTTTTTTAAATTCATACAAAAATTTAACTTGGACCTACTGTTGTCAAAATGTAATCACATCTATTCTTGGTTACTGGCAATCTACAAACCCAATTTGGTATGAATTCAACCAATAATTTTGCCACTACACATATTTGAAATTTCACCTATTATAAGTAAATGGGATTTTTTTTTTTTTTTTTAATTCATAAAAAAATTTAACTTGGACCTACTATTGTCAAAATGTAACCACATCTATTCTTGGTCACTGGCAATCTATAAACCCAATTTGGTATGAATTCAACCAATAATTTTGCCGCTACACACATTTGAAATTTCACCTATTATAAGTAAATGGGATTTTTTTTTTTTTTTTTTAATTCATAAAAAAATTTAACTTGGACCTACTATTGTCAAAATGTAACCACATCTATTCTTGGTCACTGGCAATCTATAAACCCAATTTGGTATGAATTCAACCAATAATTTTGCGGCTACAGACATTTGAAATTTCATCTATTATAAGTATATGAGTTTGTTTTTTTTTTGTTTGTTTTTTTAAATTCATACAAAAATTTAACTTGGACCTACTATTGTCAAAATGTAACCACATCTATTCTTGGTTACTGGCAATCTACAAACCCAATTTGGTATGAATTCAACCAATAATTTTGCCGCTACACACATTTGAAATTTCACCTATTATAAGTAAATGGGATTTTTTTTTTTTTTAAATTCATAAAAAAATGTTTAACTTGGACCTACTGTTGTCAAAATTTAACCACATCTATTCTTGATCACTGGCAATCTATAAACCCAATGTGGTATGAATTCAACCAATAATTTTGCGGCTACAGGCATTTGAAATTTCATCTATTATAAGTAAATGGGATTTTTTTTTTTTTTTTTTTAATTCATAAAAAAATTTAACTTGGACCTACTATTGTCAAAATGTAACCACATCTATTCTTGGTTACTGGCAATCTACAAACCCAATTTGGTATGAATTCAACCAATAATTTTGCCGCTACACACATTTGAAATTTCACCTATTATAAGTAAATGGGATTTTTTTTTTTTTTTAAATTCATAAAAAAATTTTTAACTTGGACCTACTGTTGTCAAAATTTAACCACATCTATTCTTGATCACTGGCAATCTATAAACCCAATGTGGTATGAATTCAACCAATAATTTTGCGGCTACAGACATTTGAAATTTCATCTATTATAAGTATATGAGTTTGTTTTTTTTTTGTTTGTTTTTTTAAATTCATACAAAAATTTAACTTGGACCTACTGTTGTCAAAATGTAACCACATCTATTCTTGATCACTGGCAATCTACAAACCCAATTTGGTATGAATTCAACCAATAATTTTGCCACTACACATATTTGAAATTTCACCTATTATAAGTAAATGGAATTTTTTTTTTTTTTTTAATTCATAAAAAAATTTAACTTGGACCTACTGTTGTCAAAATGTAACCACATCTATTCTTGGTCACTGGCAATCTATAAACCCAATTTGGTATGAATTCAACCAATAATTTTGCCGCTACACACATTTGAAATTTCACCTATTATAAGTAAATGGGATTTTTTTTTTTTTTTTTTTTAATTCATAAAAAAATTTAACTTGGACCTACTATTGTCAAAATGTAACCACATCTATTCTTGGTTACTGGCAATCTACAAACCCAATTTGGTATGAATTCAACCAATAATTTTGACGCTACACACATTTGAAATTTCACCTATTATAAGTAAATGGGATTTTTTTTTTTTTTTTAAATTCATAAAAAAATTTTTAACTTGGACCTACTGTTGTCAAAATTTAACCACATCTATTCTTGATCACTGGCAATCTATAAACCCAATGTGGTATGAATTCAACCAATAATTTTGCAGCTACAGACATTTGAAATTTCATCTATTATAAGTATATGAGTTTGGTTTTTTTTTGTTTGTTTTTTTAAATTCATACAAAAATTTAACTTGGACCTACTGTTGTCAAAATGTAATCACATCTATTCTTGGTTACTGGCAATCTACAAACCCAATTTGGTATGAATTCAACCAATAATTTTGCCACTACACATATTTGAAATTTCACCTATTATAAGTAAATGGGTTTTTTTTTTTTTTTTAATTCATAAAAAAATTTAACTTGGACGTACTATTGTCAAAATGTAACCACATCTATTCTTGGTCACTGGCAATCTATAAACCCAATTTGGTATGAATTCAACCAATAATTTTGCGGCTACAGACATTTGAAATTTCATCTATTATAAGTAAATGGGATTATTTTTTTTTATTTTTTTTTAATTCATAAAAAAATTTAACTTGGACCTACTATTGTCAAAATGTAACCACATCTATTCTTGGTTACTGGCAATCTACAAACCCAATTTGGTATGAATTCAACCAATAATTTTGACGCTACACACATTTGAAATTTCACCTATTATAAGTAAATGGGATTTTTTTTTTTTTTTAAATTCATAAAAATTTTTTTAACTTGGACCTACTGTTGTCAAAATTTAACCACATCTATTCTTGATCACTGGCAATCTATAAACCCAATGTGGTATGAATTCAACCAATAATTTTGCGGCTACAGACATTTGAAATTTCATCTATTATAAGTATATGAGTTTGTTTTTTTTTTGTTTGTTTTTTTAAATTCATACAAAAATTTAACTTGGACCTACTGTTGTCAAAATGTAATCACATCTATTCTTGGTTACTGGCAATCTACAAACCCAATTTGGTATGAATTCAACCAATAATTTTGCCACTACACATATTTGAAATTTCACCTATTATAAGTAAATGGGATTTTTTTTTTTTTTTTAATTCATAAAAAAATTTAACTTGGACCTACTATTGTCAAAATGTAACCACATCTATTCTTGGTCACTGGCAATCTATAAACCCAATTTGGTATGAATTCAACCAATAATTTTGCCGCTACACACATTTGAAATTTCACCTATTATAAGTAAATGGGATTTTTTTTTTTTTTTTTTTTTTAATTCATAAAAAAATTTAACTTGGACCTACTATTGTCAAAATGTAACCACATCTATTCTTGGTCACTGGCAATCTATAAACTCAATTTGGTATGAATTCAACCTACAGTTTTGCTGCTAGCGTGTTAACGAACAAATCGAACCAAAAACAATACCCACCTTGCCGCCCCTTCGGGGGAGTGGAGTACTAATCACTTTTCTCGGAGTGCATCTTAAAAACTGTATGTGTTTCAGAAGCTGCAGGTAACCCACCCCTGAGACTGGTGTTTGCATTATGTTTCAGCCACCAATACTTCTTTATTTTATCCATGATGTTACATAACTGTTACCATACCTTTATAACCATGAAGATGAAGGTATTTCAACCAGAGCCATCAGGTTATGCTCCAGTGGATAAGGGCAAATAAGCAGTGTGGCCATTTATGCATTTTACAGCTGTCTAAAAAAAAAAAGGTTATAACTTGGTAATATTCTTTTTTTTTTGGTGTATGTATCTGTGTGTGTGATATCTATATCAGTCTCAGCAGCAGATGGCCCAAACACACCATTCTGCCATTCTCCAGTCAGCGGGCCTCATCTCATAGCCTGCCAGGAGCAGCAGCAGGAGGCGATATGTGCGGTGCTCTGCTTCTCTGTGTGTGTTTCCTTATGTGTGCGCTTGCAATAGACCTTCATCTATAAGCCAAGCTGTTGGAAGGGCTCCCTGTTGTTTGGGACACATGCCTGTTTCAGACAACGCTTCATGTCTCAAGAGACCGAGTGTGTCTCTGTTTGCATGTGTGTGTCAGTCTGTTTATATGTCTTGCCCTGTTTTTGAAGAACATCTAACACTGTCGTAACGGCGCTAGATAAATATATCATATATCAACTTAATATGCCTCTTTTCCTCGCAGCACATTCAATAATATTGTAAAAAATATCGTACCAACTTTACTTATAAAGCACTTCAAAAACTTTACAATTGGCCGAAGTGCTGTAAACGAATCATAAAACAAGGGAATAAGTAAAACAGTAGTCGCTTTTCTATTGGACATCTGCGCAAAACTTTACCGATATTTACAAAATGTCAAAAAAACACAAGTGCATAATGTTGGTTTTTCCATTAAATCACAAACCCGATAATTTGTATATTTATTATTGTGAGATGACACAAGAGGTCATTACAAAAACATGGCAACAAATGTAAATATGGTGTTGATTTACAGATATATTCATTATTATTATACATTATCCCTCTATCTCGCACTAAATTAAAAACATGATTGGGTTTCCTTGTGCATCCACACATACCGTGACATATTTCTTCTTCTTCTTCTTCGCTTGTTGTAACGTCCGTCAACACCTGTTGTTTTAATTCACCTGATTCTAGTTGAGAAAAAAGGTCTCTCCGTTGCAGTTTTGCGTGATATACCATTTGCGCTATGCCAGAGCAAAACCTTGTAATTGAAAAATGAGAGTTTTGGTGATTGTCGTTTTTTCCATTGGGTATATTTTTATGCGCAAGTTATATTTGCACAATTTGAGGGTCAATGGAAAAGCAACTAGTGATAACCCAAGATGCAAGTGGGTAAAGTACAACAAAATACATACATAAAAACAAAGACAAATTCAAATTTTGGTACAAACAACATTGGAAATCTAAAGAAACATCTGACTCATTGATTAAAAGCTTATGAGAAAAAGTGTGTTTTTAGAAGCAACTGAAAAGGTACAGTCTCCATGAAGCTTCTTTGCAGTTTTAGCCTTTTGTAGCCTATTTCAGTTTACTTGTTGTTTTCAATAAATGACTTTTTCAAAGTGCTTTTTGTCTCACTCCCCCTTCTTGCTTTTGTATATTGTAGCTCTACTTAAAACCTCATTAAGATCTAAATTTGCAAAAGGTAAATTCTAGCTATTTTTCAACTGGTCTTAAGATTTTGATCAGGTCTGTATTTATAGAGTGAATGTATTTTGCCAAGATTTAAGGACATTTCTGACCTCAACTGCAACAATGGAATATGTTGTGTTTTACTGAACTTGTTCCATGCTTTTTTTTTTTTTTTTTTCTCCCACTGTAACAAGCTTATTTTTTTTCTTTTGTGCATTGCATTGTAGGACAATAATATACACCACTAGCACAGGGGAGTCTCAGGGGACTGTTACAAACTGCGCGACTGGCTGTGGGAGCTATCACTGTTATTAAAATATCATAGACCACACTGGCTGCTGGTCTGACACTGTGTGAGTTTTTATAGAATAAATATGTTAGACCTGAACAGAGAGTGCGCCTGGTTGTTCTGTAGGTCTGCTTAAACTGTGCTGCTTTCACGATTTTCTTCAATGGAAGTTAGTTTTTAGCATAATAAGCGCAAATATTTACAAGCTTTGACATTAATGCTGTGGCTAATATTGTTCTCAGTCTGGTTTTAACCCTGTAATGCCATATTTGATACATGAGTTTTGAAGCCCTCTACATAATCAGTGTGATTTTTTTTTTCTTGAAAAACCTGTTGTATACAATTAGATACATACAATACACAGATAATCCATCAGGGGGGAGGAATTGGTTCACCAGAGGCCTTTCCAGTGACACTACCAGATTGTCATTAATGAGGAAGGAGGCAGAACTTTGACAATTTTGAAAAGAAATTACCAATTTGTTAAACATGTTTGTGTTATATTATGTTTTTGTTTGTTCAAAAATAATATTTGAGCATTGAGACCTGATGTATCAAATATGATACAAAATTAAAACTCATACATGGAAATTGAAATTTGACAAAACATTTTTATGGTTGTTCAGAGGGACCAATAAAGGCTCCAGTTTCAAAGAACTGGAATTTTCTGTCAATAATTTGCTTGTTTGTTTGTTTATTTTGAATATAACATTAAAACCAAACACAAAAACATTGTTAGAACACTGCAATAACTCATTATATTCATTATTAATCTCATTATATCCTATAATATGTGCAATATCTGTTAATGAGTTATCTGTTTACAGTCTCCCTTATTATTTCATCTTTCACACAATTTATCCCACAATATTTATTTTCTCATGTCATTTGCACCATTTAATTCAATTTTTTTTTTTTTTTAACAAATATTCCAAGTTGCAATACTTTTTTTTTTTTTTTTTTACATATTTTAATGTAAATAAACGTGCCTTTTTATTGTTATTTGTTGTTGCCTTGTAATTCTTGCACTAAACTGGAGAGCTCTACCTCAGTTTCATTGTACTTTGTACAATGACAATAAAGAAATTCTGATTCTGATAATTTATTATAATTGAATGGTTCACTAATAGGTTAATTGGTTAATCTAAATTGCCCATAGGTGTGAATGTGAGAGTGATTGTTTGTCTCTATGTGTCAGCCCTGTGATGAACTGGTGACATGTCCAGGGTATACCCTGTCCTTGCCCCTATGTAGCTGGGATAGGCTCCAAGTGACCCCCGTGACCCTAGTGAGGATAAAGCGGGTTCAGAAAATGAATGAATGAATGGTTCAGGCTTTACAGGGTTAATAAAGTTTTTTTTGTTGTTTTATAAGTTACAATATGTTAAACAAGGCCAGTGAAAAACAAAACAGAACCCACCCCCCCACCCCACCCCCATATACATGCACATTCATACTTAGTCAAACATGCAGGGTTAATAAAGCTTGAATGAATGAATGAATGAATGAATGAATGACCAACCACCTCCAAACTGTTGAAGGGAGCGTTTGCTTTCCCTTTTTGCTGTTTCACTGTGCACAGAACATTTCCCAGCAGTCAGACGCTGACAGCAGAATTCATCAGCACAAACAGCAGAATCTATGATGTGTCGTTTCCTCTGAAGGACACTGGTCACTCTTTTTGTGATGCAGTTTATTAAAACTTTAATGGATCTGCGTTTCATTATGCACTAAACCTGTCACTTCAGAAGGTTACTGTCCCATCAATATCATGTGGAGATGTGTCCTGTTTTCAGGCAGATGGCCGTCCCTTCTGACATTTTCTAACTCGTAATGGGTTCAAATATTGTAATATTTTATATTTATTTTAGGAGATAAGCCAAAAAAAAAAAAAAAAAAAAAGCACAAGATACAGTTACTAAGCTTCAAAAATAATCAAGTGTGTATCATTTCCGTGGTGTGTAACCTTTTCTTTGCCTGCCGAGATGCAGTGATTGTTTTGAAGTGTATACTCTATTTGAAGCCTGGTGACTGTTTTTATCTGATGAGTGGATTCAATCATCTCCTCTGAAGCCTCCTCCACCCCACTGAGAAGGATGAAAACTATTTACTCAAACTCCAGCCTGCTGCCAATTGTTTCATAAAAGCTTTTTTTTTTTTTCGTTGCTGTTTTTGTTTTCATGTTTCATATCTTGCCTCTTTGGGATCTAATCTTCAGTTAATTCTTTTTTCTCAACATCACTGACAAAAGGTTTGAGGAAGAAGAGCGTCTCTTCATCACGATTTGAAACAACAGCTCAAAGGCCGGCCTCAGAATCACCAACACGTCAGAGAGTCTTTCTTTTATTAAAGCTGGAAAATGGCAAGGCATGTGTGTAGCAGTGTTACAACCTCTACTTTACAAAACACAAGCAGACAAATTAACCCTGGCAGGTTCTGCAGTCGGCTTCGTCACAGTAGAAGTACAGATATGTGTATCAAAATGGACTGTTTCAACACTGCAAAATAGGGGTGTCTAAAAACAAGATAAAAAGACTAAATCTGAGGAAAAAGGTGCCAAAACAAGTGAAATATCTGTCTATGCAGCAAGATAATTTCACTTGACTTGAGATTTCTTGAATTAACCCTTAGGGCTCGATGCTCACGGCCCTGTGACTGAATCACATGACATACTCAACACGTCGTAGCGTCAGAAGTCGGTCACGTAGATCACTGGGAACAGTTGCATTTTAAAGTGCGGACTTGAAACACTCTCCCACTTTTTATATGATGTTTGCTAGAGCAGATATACCGGACATGACAGTTTGAACCTGGAGCAAACAAATGTGAATAGAAGTATGAAAATGAGGTAGGGGGTGTTATATTTCTGACCATATCTTTGTCATTTTTTGTCCTTTTTCGAAATGGAAAAAAAGTGGCCGAATCTGCGGATTATAATCCACAGACTGCATTAGCATTAAAGGTAAGGGTGAGAAGTGACAATGACCCCCACCTGAACCGAGGTAATTATCGTTAACGAAAACGAACAAAATGACGAAAACTAAAATTGTAAAAACATTTTCGTTAACTGAAATAAATAAACTCTAATTAAAAGAAAAAAATGATAACTAACTGTAACTGTATTGTGTGTTTACAAAACTAACTAAAACGTATAAAAATTATGGATAAAATTCCCTTCGTTTTTGTCTTTGTCAATGTCGGATTAATATCAAATTGATTTATTTGGCTCCAGTAGTTTTAGCTGGTGGCACCATATGGCACTTTACAGTCTGTCATGTCTGGTCACTGGTGGTTTCCAGTCGTCTTCTGGTCCCCACTCTACCTGGAACATACAGACTAAAGCTGGGACACAGCAGCACAGTCCTGTCTGGGATTGACTTTAGTGATGAGTGGGGTCGGTTTTTTTTTTGTTTTTTTGCGCACCGTGTGTGTGCGTGTGAGTGACAGAGACAGAGCAGAGCTAAAGGACAGAGTCAGTGCTGAACTAGCATCCAGGTAAAAACTGGAGAGTTTATCACCATGAAAAGGCCTTCCAAGCCCTGAACTGCACAGTTTGGAAGAGGAGAAAAGAGGACGATGAAAACTAATCCAATTACAGAGGTATGGAACCTGTTAGAATGTTAAAAAATGTTTGATGTCACTACCTACAGCTAGCTGAACTGAACTGAAGCAAAGTTGGCTAATAATGGAACTGGAGATGATTAAGATATGAGATATCTGATCAGGTGTGGTTTACTGATGATGAACTGGGTTATATATGTTTATAAGTGGTTTATAAATGTTTCTATGTGGTTTATATATGTTTCTGTGCGGTTCACTGCTGGTTAGCTGGTTTATATATGTTTCTATCTGGTTTACTGCTGGCTGCTTTGTGCATCTCCTCTCACGCTTTGAACATCTTCGCACTGTTTTCACATAAGTGACATTGTGTATGGATCACACCCTCCCCAACCTGCTATAGAGAATTTATACATTGTACTGTATATGTGTTTGTGTCTCTGCTCAGTCAATGAGCCGCCCTAACCCGACCCCCAAATAAAGTGTCCAGAGTAACCCACTGATTCATGCCTCACTAATTTCTTTGAATAGGATGGTGAGGAAGATAAAATATATGAAATAACTAAAACTAAACTAAACTAAAACTAAGCATTCAGAAAAAAAAACCATAACTAATAAAAACTAGCAAACCTGCTCTAAAAACTAATTAAAACTAACTGAATTAGAGAAAAAAAAGTCAAAACTAATTAAAACTAAACTATAATTAAAAATCCAAAACTATTATAACCTTGACCTGCACCGGATGCAGAAACTGGGGGGAGAGTTGAGAAAACGCCGATGTAAAGATAAGCTTTTATGTCAAAAATTTGAGTATAGTTTAAATTTATTACAATTTTGATTTTATATACCTAATATTTGGAACCAGTATTCACTTTTAAAGTCTTTGAAAAGGTTCATTAAGCATCTTTGTGTTATTTATGCTTTCAATTATATACAATTTCCAAATCGGATTTTATTTTTTTGTGTGTTTTTTGGCCTTATGTGTTAATATAGTAGGTTAAAGTGAAAAAATAATAGGCAGATGAGATAGATGAAGTTGTGCTGCAAAAAAAGATACCAAACATGGGTATAGTAAACATTACTTTATATAGTACATAGATGCAAAATCAAAAGTACTCAAAAAAAAAACGGCCAAAATAGGCTCAGACCCCTAAGGGTTAAGATTGTTAAGTCTAGAAATAAGTATGTCTATAAATGTATGAACATTTAAAATAACAAATTAACTCTTAAAGGGCTCATATTTTGCTGAACCCACTTTTATTAGTCTTTGGTACATTTATTTGTGTATTTGGACCCTAATAGTTCATAATGTTTGAATTTGAACCCTCCAGGTGTTGAAAAGCTATCTTTATATTCATTTTGGCAAAAATCCAATGGATTTCCACAACCCATTTCAATTCCTGCTTAATTTGTTACGTCTATAACTTGTTATGTCATGATGTTTGCACATATAAGGTCAAGACTTCTGACGAACATTTCTCAGAGTATGACATAATTGTTTATTAGCAGCAGTGGTTGTAATAAAAACTGAAAATATGTCCAAACTTCGAGTCGATTACCTAAAATGTTCAGTTGTAGTTTGAACGGGACAGAGCAACACAGTCAACAACCTGGAGAGGGCGGGGCCTGAAGTGGCTCATGTGCACTTAAAGGGCCAGTGCTCAAACTGACCTTTCTGGTGTCATTACTCAGAAATAGAGTTGAAGATGGACCTGTGGAGTTGAATTAATGAAGAATTCAGACCCAAGTATAGCATTTACAGTTTATGTCGACCACAGGGAAATGTTTTAACCCTGTAAAGCCTGAACCATTAAATCACTGACAGAAAATTCCAGTTCTTTGAAACTGGAGCCTTTATTGGTCCTTCTGAAACCCCCCCCCCCCCCCAAAAAAAAACAAATTGTTTCAAATATTAATTTCCATGTATGAGTTTCAATTTTGTGTCATATTTGATCCATCAGATCTCAATGCTTAAACATTATTATTTTTAAACAAATAATATAACACAAACATGTCTAACAAATTGGTAATTCCTTTTCAAAATTGCCAAAGTTCTGCCTCCTTCCTCATTAATGATAATCTTATAGTGTCACTGGAAAGGCCTCTGGTGAACGAATTCCTCCCCCCTGGTGGATTATGTGTATTGCATGTATCTAACTGTATACATCAGGTTTTTCAAGAAAAAAAAATATCACTCATCATGTAGAGGGCTTCAAAACTCATGTATCAAATATGATACGTTTGGTGTTACAGGGTTAAAATGCATAATTCCATTTATAATGACAATATCACTCCTTTAAAACAAGATAAATTATCTAACACTTAATTAGCTTGGTAAGAACCAAAATAATTTGCAGTTAACATATTGTATTGCTGTAAAACTTAACATAAAGGCTGTGAATTGTGATTAAAACAGGATTTTGAAGGACATTTCTTTCTGTGTAAACTAAATTAACTTCACATCATGTCTTTGAAGACTATTGAACTATTCTAAGGTCAAATAAATAAAAAGAAAAAGCAAAAAGAGCAAGTGCATGGTGGCTTCTTTCAGCTTTCATTTTGTTTTCATTTTACTCATTTTTGTCTTGTTATTTCATTTTATTTTATTGAATAAGAACTCTTAGTCTTATTGGGTTTTGTTCCATTGATTTCAGAATAAATATAACAAGCACTAAGAGCCATTTACTAAGGCAGCTCAAATTACACTCTTTTGTAGGTGATTGAAAGACAACTCGTTAAATTATAAACACAGACGCCGTGATTGCATTTCACTAATGTCCAATGCAAAGTAGTGCAGAGGCAGTTTACAGACGCTTACCCCTGTTGAACGTGTCACTGTAATGTGACAAACATAAGGGTCGACTTCACATGTACAGTCGCAGAAAAAATTATTAGACCATCAAAAGTCATCAAAAACAATGGTTGTGCAATCAAGTACTAACTCCTGTGTGTATCATGTGACAAAAACAGACAGAAAAGAGAACATGGAATGCCTAAAAGCACTGTTTTTGTCAGTACAATGCCATAGATATTGACGTAAGAACTGAAGGGATTTTAGTTATTATCAAGAAAACATGGAAAATGGTTAAATATCAGCTCTGAAATTAAACTGTTATGAGCTATTTTTATCGTTATCATTGTATTTGTCCAAACAAAAGTACCTTTAGTTGTACCAAGCATTAAAATGACCAAAAACTGAAGAAAACAAGGGTGGTCTAATAATTTTTTTTTTTTTTTTTTTTTCGCAACTGTGTATTTTTGTCTGGAAAAAGCAACACAGACCAAGGAGAGGCAGCAGAAGCAGGAGTTAGCGGATGAATGTTACCAAGTCTAAAATAATGACTAAAATATATTAAAATCACATTGTCCAATCTGGTCACAAAGGCAAATCGAGATCAACACCGTGAGATATAAAAAAAAATAAAAATAAAAAAAGGCTACAAGAGGAAAAAAGGAAGTGACATTTGTAGCGGCCATAGCACTGAATTCTGACTTCCATAATTCACAACACTGTGGTCAAATAAAAAGAGTAGATCAGTTGATTCCATATGGTGAGTGAGCTATCATATTCAATATACACTACCGGTCAAAAGTTTTAGAACACCCCAGGTTTGATGGGTTGAGTTGCAGCAAGAAAGCCATTGCTTAGACTTCAGAATAAGAAAAAGAGGCTTGCCTGGGCCATGAAACACCACCAGTGGACTACTGAAGACTGGAAGGTGTTCTGGACTGATCAAAGCTGCAACTGGAAGTCTTCTCTTCACAGTTCAAACTGAGACTTGCTTACTACGACCACTATCTTCACTGTGCTTGAAGCGGTTGTCCTGTGAGTCTCCTCTCACTCCAACTGTTGACTGTCAGAAACTTGTCTTCTGATTCTGTTGTGGCTTTGGCTCTGCCAGACCTCTTCCTGTCAGCATTTCCCCCAGTTTCTGAGTGCCTTTTAATGGTGAAGGAAACTGAACTGACTGACACTTTGACTTTCTTGGGCAATTTCTCTGTAGGACAGACCTACATTTTTAACTGTTATGATGGTCTGTCTCTTCTATCGTTAACTGCCTTTTCCTCGCCATTTTTATAGTAACACACTACTTTCTGCAGTACAATACTGTTCAAATAATGCTCAAAATGGTATGGTACCAAAGTGTGTTCCAACTAGAGATGGGAATCAATCCCAGTAGCTCAATTCCTTGGAATCGTTTGCCTGCCTACTTAACGATTCTGCTTATCGATTCCGCCTTCGTTGTGCATGTGCGATGACGTCACACGTATGCTGCATTGTTTTGGTCAGAACATAGCCAACGTGGCGTTGAGGCAGAAACGGTCTAAAAAGACGACACCAGGTCCACTTACTTGGAACACTGTCAAAGCTTCCATGTCTTCAAAAGGGTGGAATCCCTCCAATATCCTCAAACATTTGTCCACAGCATGTGACTCATTTACAGGAATGTCACGTATTTGATACTCAGCAGCGCGTGTGAATGTAGCAGCAGAGTGAACGCCGGGCCAGTTCCGGTGTGGGCAACAAACGTTGTAACTCCTCAAATACAAGTTTCTGAAGGTAAGAAGGGAAAGGAAATGAGGTGCACAACAACGGGAGACAAGCCGAGTTGAGTCGAACCGGTTTCACATAGTAGAAATGCAGCAATAGAGGAATTAGTAAAGCGTCTTTAGTTTCACTTTCACTGTACACCCCCCCGAACCGGCCCAGCGTCATCTGTTATTATTATTTGTACATACTGTATATGTTATATTTTCTGGGCAGAGATGTAAATATAAAAGACAGTTAATGCAAACACACCCTTTTGTACTCTTTTATTCCCTCACCCTATGAGAATCGATAAGAGAATCGATAAGGAATTAGATTGATAAGCAATATCGATAATGGAATCGGAATCGTTAAATTCTTAACGAAAAAAAAAAAATCCCATTTACAAATAATGGGCAAATTTTCACATCTGTAGCAGCAAAATTATAGGTTGAATTCATACCAAATTGGGCTTATAGATTGCAAGTGACCCAGAATAGATGTGGTTACATTTTGGGAAAAGTTGTTCAGAGTTCAATTTTTTAATGAATTTTTTTTTTTTTTTTTTTTTAATTCTTTTTCTTCTCCCATTTACTTATAATGGATGTAATTTCAAATCTCTATAAAAACATCAATTTTATTTCAATTTACTTCAAACTTGGCACATATACAGAGGCAATTGATATGCTGACATCAGCGCACACATAAACATGATGACATCAGCTGGATCGATACCAAAATAAGGTACAATACGTACAGGGGGCGGGGTTTGTTGTACCTGGTACCACTTATTTTGTTTACATCGCTTTAGAAAATCACAACAGTTATTGTTATGTAAAAAAATCAAGGTTAATGAAGTTACCATTTTTTTGTTCCTTACCCAGATAAATACAAAACCAAAAGTATATATAAAAAATACAAGAAAAACACGTACGGTGAAAGAAAGATGCATTTTAGAACATTAGACCAACATAAGTGCTGATCCAGACCCCTGTCCACATCCACATTCTCCCTTTGAACATCATTCCTTACATTAGTACCATTACTTCATGGTACCTAACAAAGCAGGTACACTCACTGTGGACCTTACAGACCCCGTAGACCACATTGGACCTGAGATTGTGGCCTCACTGTCCTCACTGGAACTTTTGCTGTCACTGTCTTGTAATGTGTGCGGAAATTACCAAAAATAGTCACTTGCCCGATAAAGACAGAATGTTTTTGGATGGTGAGAATACGATGGAGAGAACATAGAGAGAAACGCCCAGCTTGAAGTTATGCACGATTAAAAAAATTCCCTTTAAATGCATTAAAACAATGAAATTTGATAAAATGTAGAGAGAAAACCTACAGTAATGACATAATTGCACCTCCCACCTCTGAACCTCATTACATGGCCATGGTTTCTTTTTGTGCAGCTGTGATTTTAGTGCATGTTTTCTACTTTTATAATGACAGTGTCTAAAGAGCCATTAGCAGAGAGCGGGCTGATAAATCACATGTTCTGCTCATGTGGAGTGTGGATATAATTGCTTTACTTAGAGCTCTGTGTGCTCTCTTCAGCCAAGCAGACTTGGAGTGTGAGCTGCTGTCGCCTCTGCTGGCAGCTGCTGAGGATAATGTATTCCTGTAGCACACAATCATTTTAATAGCTCTCCCATTTGTTCAGGAGACAATTGATTTTCTCTGTTTCCATACACGTTAGTCACATTTGATTTCTCTCACTCCATTTGCATTTGTCACATTTTAGGAGCGTGTTCTGCTTGTGCTCACATCCCCAAGATAGGAAATCTTGGTTCAGGTGCCAGGACTGGTGTTAAGGTGGAATGTATAAGTAAAATGAAGAAGATGCAACACAGCATTGGTTGTCCCATTTGAGGTTTGAAAGTAGAGTTACCCAGTAACTGTATGAGGTGTTTAACTGGAGTGGTTCTGTTTCTTTAGAGTTGTACTTTAATGTTTCTGAGGAAAATACAAATGAATGTGCTTATACTGCTGCTCATACGGATCAAAAACCAGTCAGTCGTAATATATATACAGGGTGGGGAAGCAAAATTTACAATATTTTGCGGCAGAGATTGAAAGACAGTGTATGACCAATTAGTTTATTGAAAGTCATGAGAATTTATTTGCCACAAGAACATTTACATAATAGAAAATGTTTTTATTCTATGTGTCCTCCTTCTTTCTCAATAACTGCCTTCACACACTTCCTGAAACTTGCGCAAGTGTTCCTCAAATATTCGGGTGACAACTTCTCCCATTCTTCTTTAATATTATCTTTAAGAAAGTCAACATTGCTGTGTGATGTTCTATTGGTAGCATGTTCTAAAACGCCCCAAATAGCAGAATCCAGAGGGTTTAGATCTGGGCTAGAAGGCGGCCATAAACATGATTCCCAAAAATTGCTAAAGTTGGATTTGTTGCTGTTGTCAACAAGTGTTTTGGTGTTCTTGTGTAAGATTTTAACTTTAAATCATATTTTACTGCATTTCTAACAGTCTTGTTGTCTACCTCAAGTTCAATTGCCATTTTTCTCATGGATTTGGTTGGTTCCTTTAGGATTTTGGATTTGAGAGTTTTAATAAAAGCTTTGGTACGTTTTCTGTTGCTTTCTCCACTTCCAGACTTTCTCGTAATAGTTTTGCTCATAGTCATTCTCTTCTTTCCATTATAAACAGTCTGTATGGACACTCCAACTATTTTTGAAATCTCCTTTGGTGTGACGAGTGCATTCAGCAAATCACACACTCTTTGACGTTTGCTTTCCTGATTACTCATATGCGCAAAAGTTTCTGAAAAGGTATGGATAATAGTGTTAGGTATGATTATGACATCAATATATGTTTGGTTTCAAAACAATTGACGTAGTGCCTGCTGAGAAAAAACAACTAAATGTTCATTGTAAATTTTGCTTCCCCACCCTGCATATGGTTATACATATAACGATAAAATTTTTTTATCAAGTTAATCACAGGGTTGCTGTGGATTAATTTCAATTAATCACGATTAAATAAACAATAATTCTAGCAAATTAGGCTACTAGTATTATTAAATATTTTTTTATTATCACAACAATTATTTTCCCCCTCACTCCCCCCTCTCTCTTTCTCACTTTCATTTACACCCCCCTCTTCCCCTTTTCCCTATCACCCCCTAACCAAGCTATATGCTTTAGTTGCTATTTACATTTAGGATCTTTTTCTTTGTAATATGACGTTGTTGTTGTTGTTTGTCAATACTGTCATTGTTGTTGTTTTTGGTTTGTTTATTTGTTTGAGTTTCCCTTTGTTTATGTGTTGTTGTTGTTTTTCTGTCCACATTGTCTTGTTAACTATCACTAATAAAAAAATAAATAAATAAATAAATAAAAGGGAATCACGATTAAATATTAATTTTTAATCTATATTAATCGCATTTCATTTTGCATGAGCTAACAGCCTCAAGAAAGAAGGGAATATATTAGTGCTGGGCCACGATTAAAATTTTTCATCGCAATTAATCGCATGGATTTCTGTGATTAATCACGATTAATCACATAGTTATATTTGGGGGAGGGGTTGCCGGCATCAACAGCGTGTATTGCCTTTAAGTGATATTTCAGACTTGAAGTACTCCGGTGATTAAAAAAAACAAAAAAAAAAACTAATTCCACATTGCAGTGCTTCCAAACAACTTTGTCCTTCTCAACCCCACCATCTGAAGACATTTAAAATGAAAATGTCCATGGAAAAGACCGCTACTTTTCTCCATGTTTATGTCCACACTAGTTTATTTCCGGTTGTGAGTGATTGACAGGAGTCTTAAGCCCACTAATAAGTACTAATACTAATAAGCCCAATAATATGTGATGTTCAGTTGTTAAAAGCAAGCAAAGGGGGCCCTGAAGTGGTCAGAATAAGTTGCACTAACATATGTTTTGTCCTTTCAGTGTTCCTGTAGCCAGTTCGTAAACTATAAAATAAAGACAAAATAATTCTATTAGTTACGTCTATTAATGATATGCATATTCACGGAGAATGCATAGATGTAATTATTATAAACGTAAATTGACTGCTAATACAACAATCACATCGTAAATAAGTAAAGGTTAGTTCAAAGGCTGGCATATTATACCTAAACACAACCAATGAAATTACATAAACTTAACATGAGGCTGCATAAAGAATTAGCAACCCATCTCCGACTGCTAGCATAAACGAATTAGCTTAAACATATTAATAACACATTGTAATAAACACATCCAAAATAACGTCATAAACATGTTTCTACCGGCACGTTTGCATGTGAAATTATTTAGCAAACAACAGAATGACTGATACATACAGGCGTTGAACTGCAGGAGTTACGCAAAATTTGATTCAGCATTACTTGCAAAGTTTTCTCCTCTCAGCTACGTGCACAGTTCACACAGAGCACTGGGATGTCAAAATAAAAGCATGAGTTTCAAAATAAGAGTCCGTATGTATAAATGAACTAAGACTTGCTTAAAAGGCAGAACAATAATAAAACGGCATTAACGTGAGATTAAAAAAATTGTCGGCGTTATTTAATGAATGCTTTAACGCGGTAATAACGCGTTAACTTGCCCAGCCCTAATATACATATATATGCACTGAACATGTTTATTAAACACCTTCAATAGTTTCAACTTCAGACAAAACAACTTGAAAGAGCTGTTTTGTCTTGGTTTTTTTTGTACTAATATTTCCATTTTCCATCTTTATGGGTTGGTTCTGCTGCCTGTCACTACCAGATCAACTGCCCATTTGTTCATGCGTGACGCAAACTCTACTTGGACAAACTGACCCAAATGCAGAGATGTTCAGAGTCATTGTGTAGTGCAGATGGGTTAATCGCGTTAAAATTTGTAATCAGATTAATCATGATGATGGGTTAATCCAGGGTGTGATTTGTTGGGGAGGATCAACACCCCCCACCCCCACCCACACTACTAATGACACTAATGTTCACCTGAACCGAACTGTCGGCAGTCTCTGAATTCGCAGACGTCCCCATTGCGCTGGGATGCTGTAAATAAAAGGGGTGGGGGGGTAAATGTGACAAATTCATGGGGTCCAACATTTGTGCATCCAGTGGATACAGGTTAGAAGTTGTGAAAATTTCATGACCCCCGCACCCCCACTTATATAACTGCTGCCACCAGCCCCCACCGCCCACCCCCTACTCCAACAAGAAAAAAAAAAAAAAAAAAACATCTTCCCCTCTGGTTTTTTGACAAATCGCACCCTGGATTAATCCACATTAATACATTAATTTTGACAACCCTACTATGTATAAATATATATGCAGTGAAATCTTTTTCCTTGGATTGTAACATATCCCAAAGATATTAGTGCTGCTGCAAAACATATAAACGCTGCTGCTACTTATATTACTGACTTTGCAAATGTATTTACTAATTTTGTTTTAAATTCTTTTGTCTTGTGTGTGACTGTGTTACTGATCCACCGATTTGACACAATGGCCTTTTCTGCTTTTGTTTTACTGTTCCACTCATTTTTGTAGTTTATTATTTCAGTTATATTGTAATTTTTAAGTCTTTTTCGTTTATTGTTAATTTCGGGGGAGGTAATCATATAAGCCTTCTTTTTTGGCTTCTAACCTCTCCTGTACAATTTTGTTACTTGTTTGAATGTTGTTTTTTCCATTGCTGTTTTTATTATATGCAAATAAATAAATAAATAAATGAGTGAGTGACCTGATCAGAGAGAACAAGTTCTGCCTTGATCTCAAAGGAAGTTACTATCAAAGAAGGATCCTTGAGAAAAGGACTGTTTCTCCTTTCAAAGTAAGTCTAGTACATGTTTTGGTCTTACACTTGTGATAGATTCCAAGAAAAAGGTGAATGTTATTCATTTTTAGTTACAGTAATCCATAGTCTACTTGCAGTCATTATTTTGGCCTTTTATATAAGGCTGGACCTGAAACCCTTTCCTCTAAAAGAAAAATCAGACAACAAAAACAGACGTAAAGCACCGAACGTCAAGTGGATTGATATTGTGTGGTCATGTAAAGCCCTATTGAACAGCCTTGGGTGAAGGCAGAGGAAGTGAGCCTGGGAAAGGTCAATGAAAGTTTCAGTAGACTGATGTGAGCGATTTACAAAAAGGAAACATTGAGCAGCTGAGTGGGCTGCTAGCAAAGGTTTTATTACAGGCATGTAGATGTCTTCAGGCCCGGCTGGGTTTTGGACATCATACAAAGGACTTAAATATTACTTCCAATGTCAACAGTGCAATAGCTGGTTGCAAAAACAGCGCAAAATTTAACATTACATATGCACTCCAAAGCTGACTTTGTGTTGGGTGTAAAGGTCCAGGAGACTTTTTGTGCATTAAAACCTGAAATGTGTTCCTGCCAAGTTTAATCCAAGATGCCAGGAACTTAAATTAAACTTTAATTTCACCACACACAAACCCATGGGTATAACACCTCAACAAAAATGTCACCACTTCTGTCGTACATGCAAACTTTTATGAGTTTTGTTGTAGCTTTACTGCATTAGAAATCAGGGTTCCCATGTGTCCTGGAAAACCTGGAAAATGATTCCACTCTTGGAAAGCATATGGAAAATGAGAAAAAAAAAAGGTCAAATGTCCTGGAAACGGTTAAGTTATCCTGGAAGATTATTTATCCTCCCCCTGCCTTGTGACCTTGTGTGCCTAAGGTGAGATGAAACAAAGGAAGTTGTTTGTCAGTGATTTATTGAAAATATACAAATATTTTTAGAGGAAGTACAGGAGAGAAAGTAAGAGAGAAGAGGAAGTTGAGTTGGGAATTGCCGAATTGAACATTCCATGCGTTTACATGACAACTTTTATTCCTGGTTTAATCTGAATAAACGTTAGATCCTATTTCAGATGCCCATGTAAACACCTTATTCCAGTTGAAAAAGAATAGTTCGGAATAAATTTAAATCCAAATAAGTCACTGGTTTAATATCCTTTTAATTCTGATCTAAATTATTCCTTGGACATGTAAACCCTTTATTCCGTTTGGACTTTATTCCTTCCATTCTGCACATGCTCGTCTTGTCCTGTCGCAATGACGCACACATTCTGCACTGGTGGAAGAATATGCAATGCAGTCTAGTCTTACCAAACCGTTCCAGTGGGCTATTCTGATGGGATCTACCAGCCTCTAAAACCCTGAAGGAAGAGTTCACCACTTGTTTTTTTATTCGATAAGTTGGCAAATCAGTTTGCGCTGCAGTGCACCGATTGCCTTGTTCTCGCAGCCCTTCCGTTAGCTTATCTTAGCCTAGCTTAGCATAATCGCTTCATTCCTATAGTCAGACGTAGCCAGGCTTTTATGGGTGATTTGTAGTATTTTATGACTGATTTTGTGAAATTCAGTTCTCCCTAATCATTCCTTTAGTCCGGTGGGGTCAGTATGATCACAAATTGAGGCTCAAATCATGGCCATGTGACTTACTGCAGTAATAAAATCTTGGGAAATAAAAACTAATGCAAAGCTAAAACGGTAAAGCAAAGCTAATTTAGCGCATGCATCCCCTCCAACAAAAAGATTTTCCAACTTTCGTCAACACAACAGTCCCAAGATTGTATGAGTGCAGGAAGTTGCAGATCTAAAGAAATAATTAGGGAGAATCGGATTTCACAAAATCGCTTACAAAAGACAACAAATCACCTTTAAAAAACTGGCTACGTGTGACCATGGGACTGCAGTGACTATGCTAAGCTAAGCTAACAGAAGGGCTGCGAGAACCGAATAAACGTTTCTCATGTAAACCTTTATTCTGGTTTAACATTTCCATGTAAACAGAAGAGAAAATACTTTAGTTCCGAATTAATTTCTTCTGGAAAAATAAATTGGATTTAAAAAACGTCATGTAACCGTACCCACTGTGACTCCAGTTTGTCGGGCTAATGAAGTGCTACGCTGTAATCTGTGGGTGTGTTTGCATTATTCTACCGTACATTTGTCATAATTATTTTTCGCAGATAAATTATAGCCATAGACTGTGCATCAAATGTCTGAGTAATAAACATAGAAACAATCTGGGTAAATGCAGGTTACAACTGTAGAAAAGAACACTTCCAAAGAATGAGCGGGAATGGATTGTAGTGTATGATGTGATAACTTGTCCTGGAGAATAATTTCAGGGAAAGAGTGGAAACTCTGAAAAATGTGATTTGTTTGAATCATTCATTAGACTTTCACAAGCAAATGGTATATAACATGGGTGTTATCATCCTACATATATAAATTCTGATCACTTCAGCCGAGTAAGTAGTGCTTCACCCGTTTCTATTTGTAAATTCATTTAAGCCTTATGTTTCATTTTAATGTTTGATATATTATGATGACGAACAACATGTGATATTTAACAGGCAAGTAAAAGACTGTCATTCAGCCATAGTTTCCACTTTTAATTGATTCATTTGTAATGACTTATTGGTAAACTCAGGTAACATATAATTTCATTGTACACACAATGACAATATTCTATTCTATTCTATTCTATTCTATTCTATTCTATTCTATTCTATTCTATTCTATTCTATTCTATATTGTCCATCAGTGACTTGGGGAAATCAGTGCAGGGGAGGGGCCCTCAGCTCTAGTGAACTGGATGGTTGAAAACGAAAAGGATCTGTTGAGAAAAAAGGTGCCTGGCAGGTTGATCACAAATCAAGGCTGAAATTCAGTAAAAGACTCAGGCTTAACCTGTTTAACCCTGACCATATTTTCAGGGGGAAAACACCTAAAAAGACATACCCAAAGTAAATGAAGAATTACTTCACAATAATAAGGTTCATATGGATGTTCTTGGTGTCTATGGACATTTACAGACCTCACAGAATCTATTTCCATTGTCTAAAATATTTTATCTATTACTATGCCTGAGTAAACTGTAACAAACTAAAAGAGAAATTTGAATTTTTTTATCCTCACCTGTTTTTTTTGTTTCGGCTGGATTGACAATGATATGCATAAATTAATTGTTTGTGTTGGAGATTTTTAATAGCGTATATTTCACCCCACAAAGATTAAAAATCATGTTTGAACATTCAAGTTTGCACTAAAATACACTTTTGATGTACTATTATTAACATTAGGGTCTAAACTTTGAGTGAAAGTTAAAAAAAAAACATCCATTGTCCTGATTTATTATATTTTTATAGTAGATGAATATTAATATAATTTTTTAGGCCCCCAGGCGGGCCGATAGGGCTAAAGGGGTTTTAAGCTGCCAGAAAAAAAGAAAACATAGGGATGGTCTTTTCTTATATGATAATAATCAGTGTCAGTAGTCACTTTTCCATTGTCCCTGAAATTGCATAAATATAAATTGCGCATAAAAATTTCCCTAATAGAAAAACAAAAATTTCACCAAAACTGTACTTTTTCAATGAAAAGTTTTTGGTAAATCACACAAAAACTGCAATGGAAAGACCATTCACTACAACTAGAGTCACTGAATAAAAAAAAAACAAAATAAAACAAAAAACAAAAAAAAACAGATGTTGATGGATGTTACAACAAGCAAAGAGTTAAAAAAAAAAAAAAAAAAAATACGAGGCGGTATGTGTGGAAAAGGTTATCTGAAAAATCACATAATGAAAAAAAAAACAAAAACAAAACACATTTTAAATTATTTAGCTTTTACAGTTCTTTGTCCCTTTTGGTTTTCAGAAAGCCATACTGACAGCTCTGTACCCACCTGTGTCAAGGCACATCCATCCCATAACACAATTTTCAATAGCTTCAGTGTAAAGCAGTGTCCTTTGCTGCAAATGTGTTTTTCTCTGTTCTCTTATGTGTGTGTGAGTAAGCGTCCTGTCGAGGCGAGTTTAACGGCGAACAGTCAAGTGCAGCAGTGATAAATGAAGAGAGTTCAGAGGCTGACCGACGTTGAATGAAGCAGTAGTTAAAGGGCTGCTTCTGACTGAATTCAAAACAGGCCGCTGTTGCCGTTCCCAGCTCCACTGCGGAATGGAAATGCACACACTTCCGTACTCACAGCACATACACAGTACAATTAACCTCCAACTCCTGGAACCAAATATTACAATTTACTTGTTCAATCTAAATGATACAGGCAGCCCAGAGATGAAAAACAGGGATATTAACGAAACACTGTGAGTTGGATTTACCATCGAGACTAATATTTACTCAAAACTAGTGAGGTCTTTGACTGACGGAAACCGATTCACATGGGAGACTTGACTAAAACCTGAAAATATGTCCAAACTTTGAGCCGATTACCCAGGGTGCGATTGTGTATATATGTGTGTATGTGTGTGTGTGTGTGTGTGTGTGTGTGTGTGGGGAGGGGGGGGGGGGGGCAGTTATGTGGGGGTCCATAACTTACGTAACTAACACTGGTGAGAAACCAAAGTGAAACTTGACATAATTTCAACTAGGGATGCACAGATACCGATACGAGTATTGGGTATTGGCTCCGATACTCAGTGTGCGTACTCGTATTCGTACTCGTGAAAGATATCTGAAACAACTGCACCAATACCACTTACGGCCATGTGACATTCACAGTTCAGTGCAGCAGGTACGCGGCGGTGGAATAATGTGTGTGGAGTGTGAAGTGTGTGGAGATTTTTCTAAATAAATGACTGTGATAAAAGTAACGCTGACTGCAAGTAACGTTAAAGACACAGACAGATATGGACGCGGCGTTCTGTCCGTCCTCTGCGTACATTCCATCCGTGCTAGTGGATGCGTACCCAGAAGGACAATACCAGCGGGAGTACGGAGCAGTGCGGACCACCGCCAGCGGAAGTGAAAACGAAACTTATCACTCATTTCTCTTTTCTCTACCTGCTGAAGCTAAGCTGTTAAACCTTACCAGTGAAAACGCTGCAATATTAGTATCACATTAGTGTTACCTCTGTCGTCTCCATGTTTATTATTATTGACTTTCTTCTTCGGGGGCGACACGGTGGTGCAGTGGTTAGCACTCGTGCCTCACAGCAAGAAGGTCCTGGGTTCGATTCCAACACCAGTCGACTGGGGGGTGGGACCTTTCTGTGTGGAGTTTGCATGTTCTCCCCATGTCTGGGTTCTCTCCGGGTACTCCGACTTCCTCCCACCATCCAAACACATGCACTGTTAGGTTAATCTAAATTGCCCATAGGTGTGAATGTGAGAGTGATTGTTTGTCTCTATATGTTCAGCCCTGCGATGAACTGGCGACTTGTCCAGGGTGTACCCCACCTTCGCCCCATGTAGCTGTGATAGGCTTTAAGCGACCCCCGTGACCCTAGTGAGGATAAAGCGGGTTCAGAAAATGAATGAATGAATGACTGTTCTTCTCAAAAAACTTTACTCTTCTTCGTGGTATTTGTCCAGTATGGTTAATTCAGAGCGGCGCCCCCTGGTGGATTAATTGAGAAACGCTCATTCCAACACATTAAATGTCAGTAGCAGCACTTTGTTCCAGTCAGACTAATGACAACGACAATAAAGCACATTTACAAAAGGAACTAAGAACTAGAATGGGATTATTAAGTACTCGTATCGGTACTCGGTATCGGCAAGTACTCAAATGTAAGTACTCGTACTCGGTCTGGAAAAAAGTGGTATCGGTGCATCCCTACTTTCAACGTCCAACTCCCAGGTTCTGTTCCTCTACAGAGTGTATCAAAAAAAACTATACATTTTGTAAAATTACCCCCAGTTCCGCATTTGATAATTTTTGGAATTTTCTTTGATGGACGTCAGTAGGTAGGGGATTAGTGGATATTTGTCCAAATTTACAGACCCAGGTTTTCATGCATGGGTGAGCAGGGGCAAATTGTGCAATCCAAGTTAAAACTGTTTTGCACGAAGTAGCGGTGGGATTTAAATCCAATCAAAGGTCATGGGAGGGGACAAAGGGCATCCATCTTGTTTTCCACAAAATTACCAGGTTACAGCATTAACACTTTGGCCACCATGTCAATTTCATTTCTTTACCCATGGCAGCTGTTCCTGCCTTTCAAAGTTAATTCAACTTGTTTAGACCTGAAAATGTCACTGAGGACAGACCAAGTTAGGGTTAGGGTTAACCCTAACCCTGACCCTACAGCTGCCATGGGTAAAGAAATAAAACGGACGTGATGGCCAAAGTGTTAATGCTGTAACCTGGCAATTTTGTGGAAAACAATATGGATACCCATTGTCCCCTCCCATGACCTTTGATTGGATTTAAATCCCACCTCTACTTCACGCAAACCAGTTTTAACTTGGACTGTAATTTGTAATCTGTAATCTGTAAATTTGGACCAATATCCACCAAACCCCTACCTACCAACATCCACAAAAGAAAATTCCAAAAATTATCAAATGCGGAACTGGGGGTAATTTTTCAAAATGTATTGTTGTCTTTTTTTGATAAACCTTGTACAGCAGAATTTTCACAACTTCTAACCTGTAACCACTGGACACACAAATGCTGGGCCCCATGAATTTTTCAAGTTTACCACCCCCCCCCCTTCTGAGACTGCCAACAGTTCAGTTCAGGTGAACGTTAGTGCCAGTAATGTAGGATATAGGTGTACGAAAACTGTCACAACATGCCTGTTATTTCAATTAGTCGCCTCCCCACCCCCCCGAGGACGAAATTCATCGCACCCTACAATTACCTATCATGTTCAATTGTATTAATGAACACAAGTGGCTGAACGGGACAGAGCAGCACGGCCAACAACCTGGATGGGGTGGGGTTTGAAGTGGCTCATTTGCATTTAAAGGGCCAGCGCTCAAAACGACCATTCTGGTGTCATTACTCAGAAATAGGGTTGAAGATGGACCTGTGGAGTTGAACTAATGAAGAATTCAGACCCAAGCATAGCATTTACAGTTTATGTAGACCACAGGGAAATGTTTTAAAATGCATAATTCCATTTAAAAAAGCAAAATATCACTCCTTTAAGGTACTATTTACACTATATGGTCATTCACGGAGAGAAAACTGTTAGAAAATTATATTCTGTAAACACCAGGTGTCCAGAGCAGGCCACAGGGTGGGTGGCAGAGGAACACAAATGCGGTCACTGAACCTATGCATCACCGTGTTTTGGAGATCTAAGCCAATGATGAACTCGATCAACATCATTATGTTTGGACACTTGGACCAATGGTTGTAGTATTCATGTTCTTTTATTACATCTTAGATTTCCTGGTGTTCGTCAGTCAACTGCTGCATCTTGCCGTATGTACTTGACTCCTTGCGAGTAAAGTCTTCTGATTCCAGAATCCAGTGACTCGGTCTTTTCTCTCAGCGTGTATCACCTACTTTTTCTATCAGACACATTCTCCTCATCTGATTTTTATACCCTATAACTATGTCCTGTAAAGTGCATTCAGAACTGGCCTCTTCAATCTCCCATATTGAGCAACTGGTTCTCACAGGTTCATTCCAATAAATGTTTCCTGTCTAATACATCCAGGGAGTCATTTGAGTGTTCCACGGTCTTAAGTGACTTTCTACACCTGCTCACGGAAAGCGTCCTTACATCAGGTATATTAGACTTAAATATATGTAACAGGGTAATAGTCTCATATAGCCACACTTACAGTATCTCTGCACTTCATTAGCAGTGTGTCACTACTGGAGACAGGTCTGGCAACATCCACTGTCATTCTGCAGTCGGTATAGGCCTTATCTGGATTGCTTGGCTTGTTCCTTTAATAAATGGCACTTGTCTTGGATGCCACTGAGGACAGGATGCAGCAACAGTGCTCTTGTAAAAGAGTGTTGGACGAGAAGTTGTGTCCATTGAACATGTGCATTTCAAGGTATTAAAATAATTAACTCATAAAGACCCGGTGCTACTTTTGTGGCAGTTCCCAAATGGATTTTTCTCCATTTTTAACCATTTTTAAAGTGGTTTATCACCTTTTATTGAAATACACTCTTTACAGGGCGTCTCATTTTTGGGACTTCTTTTCCGATCAAGCTCTTAATTTGACCAGTTAATCGCTTATATATTAGTAACTCCCAAAAAATTTTTTGTCCCAATCTGTAAACTTTTAGACCTCCCCCACTGCCATCTTTAGGGTGCCCATCAGCCAAAACCCATTTTTCAATGGAAAATCATGCATTTGTTGGTTAGTTATATCATATTTGCTCATGCAAATGTCATTTTAGAGGTTTTGGGGGATACTACTGTCACTTATGAAGGTCTCAAATCATGTACAGGTCAAGGTCACCTGATTTTAGACAAGGTCAAGGTCATTTGACACTGACAAATGGGTAAAATCACATGTTTTTGCTGATTTCTTTATTGCCTAGTCTTATTTCACAGATCTGCACTCAAGGCTTTCACTGGATAACATTTGAGCCCAGATTACCTATCTGGTACCCTCCCTTTTCTTCAGTTCAGCAGGTACCAGATTTCTTTTTCCAGACAAGGGTGGGTGGCTGTGGCTCAGTTGGTAGAGCGGGTCATCCAGTGACCAAAGGGTTGGCAGTTTGAATCCTGGCTCCGACTGTCCAATGAAATTTTTTGGGGGAGTTACTAATATATAGAGCACCTCCTGTCCTAGCACTGTCAGACATTCCATTTTAAATATTTTAATAAGGTTTTTCCCAGGATTATCACAGATTTTCCCAGGATTATCTCTGGACCTGCTGCGGTGGTCCTGCCTCTCTCCTGCCTTCATCATCATCACTCACTTATCCTCACCTGCCTCCATGTGTCTCCCCCTTCTCCCCCTCTCCCCCTGTCTCTCTCTCTATTGCTCTCTTTTTTTTTCTTTACTCTCTCTCTTTAAACCCCACTGGTCAAGGCAGACGGCCATCCTCCAGGAGTCTGGGTCTGCTCCAGGTTTCTGCTGTTCAAGGGAAGTTTTTCCTCGCCACTGTCACCAGTCACAAGTGTTTGCTCCTGGAGGATCCTGTTGGGTTTCTGTAAATTGGCTTAGAGTCTGGTTTTGACCAACTCTATATATAAAGTGTCATGAGATAACTTTTTTGTTGTGATCTGGCGCTATATAAATAAAATTTGATTGATTGAGTGATTTGATTGGTTTTCCCCTGTAAGTTGCTTTGGAAAAAAGCGTCTGCCAAATGCATAAACATAAACATATATAAGAGATTAACTGGTCAAATTAAGAGCTTGATTGGAAAAGAAGTCCCAAAAATGAGACGCCCAAACTCTTAATTAGGGATGTCATGAGAACTGATACTTACGATACCATTCGATACTATGATGAGAAAAGAATCGTCGATACTCATTTTTTGATAAACGGAAAAACCGATGCCTGCGCGAGAATCAATACCATCGGTAAGCTACTACTCTTCCGGAATTGATGGGGGCAGTACGCGCCGACAGTACACATGCAACAGGTACGGTAACTAGTGAAAGAATGGACACAGCTGCCGCTAATGCTCCGACTCGTCTAATGGACAAAAAGGAACAAAAGTCGTGTGGAAGTATTTCAGGTAGACGAAAAAATGAAATTCTCACCTTATGCAGTAATCTCAATGTGGCTTTTCTGCCTCCGTCCATAATAATATTCATTATATTGCCTAAATGTCATCTAAAATTAACATTTATTTGCAACATAGTAGAGCAAACTATTACATGATGAAAAAATTAATTTTAGCCCCCCCCCAAAAAAAAGCCTCCGTTTTGAATGTCTGGTGTCGCCAGAAATTTGTGATGTTAAAATGGGGTCACGAGGCAAAAAAAGGTTGGGAACCACTGTATTATGCTGCGTTTCCACCACGTGCCATTGGCTCGACTCGGCCTTTTTTTGCGTTTCCATTACAAAAGAGGACCTTGAATCTGGTACCCGGTACTAGTTTTTTGGTATCACCTCCGCCAAGGTTCCAGGACTGGGGACCAGATACTAAAATGTGACGCGTAAACACTGCAGACCACTGATTGGAGAGTTGTCTCTGTGACCCGCCGTTTTACAAAAAACAGATGCAGAAGTTTACAGTAAATATAGCGGTAGGTTAATCCACATGATGACAGCCTGTAAAACGAGCGAGTTTATCAGCAACTCTCTGAGCAGATGACACGGAAGTAATGCACCGCATCGCTATGACGTCCAGGTACGGTAAAGTTGGTAGTATCCTGTAATGCAGGGGTGTCAAACTCACTTTAGTTCAGGGACCACATTAAGCCAAATTTGATCTGAAGTGGGCCGAACCAGTGAAATAATAACAGGGAAAAAAGTCAAATTATATTATGATCAGGTTTACATCTATAAAGTTCATGTAAAAATCTGAATAACATGAACAACTTGAATTGTCTTAAGAAAAACAAGTGCAATTTCAACAATATTCTGCCTCGGTTTGTCAGTTTATCATTTACACACGTGCATTACAATTGCACAAAACATTTAGTAACAGGCAGAATATTGGTAAAACTGCATTTACTTTTCTTAAGACATTTCCGTTTGTTCATATTTGTTCAGGTTATTCCCACTTTTTGTAAAAGCATAGTTTGTAAATGTGAATATTTTCATGTAATTTTACTTTTTATACGCAAAAATAAAGACGAAATGTGCAGTTTTCATTATTTCTAGGATATTATGATAGTATTTTACTGATCTGACCCACTTTTAGATCATATTACCGTACTTTCCGACCTATAAGTCGCACCTGAATATAAGCTGCAGGTGTCCACATTGTGACATGAGATATTTACACAGAAAGATGTTAAACAGAAAGATTATTTAAGTATTTATTTCCATACCTTAACTGCTTTTTTCCAAACAGTGCCTGTAACGCGGCAGTAAAACGGCAGGAACACGACTGGTTCAAAAACCCAGAAAAGTCATTGATCTCTATTTTCATCTTCCTTCTGCTCATTAAACCACTGCAGTCATGTTCTTCAGTGTTGGAGTTGAACAGCCTCAAATTCTCTGTCACACTCCTTCTCAGTCTCTCCACTGTTGTTGCTCAATGGCACTTCCGTGCTGCAGCTCTATTTCCTTCTTAGACAGACACATCAATTGCTTTTAACTTAAAAGCTGCAAAATATGAATTTCTTCGTGTGTTTTCCATGATGAGGGTTTGTGCATGACACGCAAAATGATTGTTAAAAGTTAAGATTAAAACTTCTCCTCTTCGCATCACCTCTTCCACCTGTCTGTCTCACTTTTGCGCTTCCTGCTAGAGCGCCCCCTGGTGGCCGTTAGCCCGTATAAATCTATACTCGAGCTGCATCGCTGTATAAGCCGCGGGGTTCAAAACGAGAAAAAAGTTGCGGCTTATAGTCCGGAAAGTACGGTATTCTGAATGTGGAATCTGAACTGCAACAATTAATATCTTCAATGTAATTTTTGCATTTCACAAATTCATCCCACGGGCCGGATTGGACCCTTTGGCGGGCCGGTTTTGGCCCCCGGGCCGCATGTTTGACACCTGTGCTGTAATGGAAACGATCTCCAGGAATAGGACCTGGTACCCGAGTCGAGCCGAGCCGAGTCGAGCCGGTTCCAAATAGTGGAAACACGGCATTAGTGTCTCTCTGCTGATATGACTCATAACCCCTACAGGTGGCAGGAGCACTAACACAATACGCTCCAAAATGTCTTATAAAATCTTATTAAATGTTAAAATAACTGAAAGTGGATGACTAACCCTGAATCCAGACAGCTGTGTTATTTGTAGAGTGTGTTTGTCAGGCCTTGCAGTCCTCACCTGTACGTTTGTTACCGTCTCCCCGGTGTGTCCTCCTGCTCTCAACACCTGTTGCTGAATCCCTCATTTGCTGTGTTATTTCTATCTGTCTCCACAGCAGCTCCTCAACATCTAATTAGTCTCTGTGTATACTGAAAGACAGAGAGAGCAATTTCCCAATTCCAACTGTCACACTTTCTAACCCACTTTAGCATTCTGGCCTTTTCTCGTACAGACTATTCACCTTCCCATTTGCGGTACAATTGCTTTTGCATTGGTTTGTTTGATACCACCTGGCCTTTACCGTCTACAAACTCCAAAGAAATGAAATAAATGTTTTCCTGCTTCACCCATAAAGACCCAGTGCTACTTTTGTGACTGTTCCTAAATATTTAACCTTTCTTAAGTGATTTATCCCCATTTATTATAATATTATCCTCTGTATTTTGCATTTTTTCAGTGAAAATCATGCATTTTCCTATATTTAATTCACTAATCATGCACTGTAAGCCCGGATAAGTAGAGTTTACTCAAAAAATTTGAGGCAAGTGATTGTACTTAAATGATCTGAGTAATGATCGACTAATCAGTTGGTTTAAGTAGGTTCAACTTCAATGCTAAAAGTATTGAACTTAAACTATTAAGTAGAAAACACTAAAAGACAAGTTATTCGTACTTTAAATCTGTTGTAAAATCAACCCCACTATCCAACCATTCAACTCAGCATTTTAGGTTAGACTGACTAATTTCTCAATAGCAGCCAGATTAATTTATCATTGATTAAACAACTTTTTTTTTTTTAAAGTTAATCAAACTCAAAATCCTATTCCTGACTAAAATAGTTATGAAATTATTCAACTTCATATATTGTAGCATGAATGTAAGTTAGCTCAATATCATTTGCAAGTACAGGAAGTGCTTTTAATTTGACAGAATATTAAGATTTCCATTGTACAATAACAGTCTTAGACGAACAGTAAAGCCCTTGTTCTTCCTCTGGCTCTGACTCATGGTGCAGCTCTACAAAAATACAAAAACAAACACAAAAAGGCCAATAAACACTGACATATACACATTAAATCCAAATTAACACTAACACCACAACCCTACTGAACCCCTGCACAGAAAAATAACACATTTTCAACAACATGCCTAATACCCACAATGCAATGCGAAGATAAAAAGGTGTGGTCATGACTAAAACTTAGTGATTTAATTCCATTCAACTTAAACTTTTTCGTACTTTCAACTATGTCTACAAATTAGTAGAATATACTGAACATTTTATAGTCACATCATAAAACTTAAATCATTTAAGTGCATTGGAATTAAAACATTTTAGTAAATACAAATTCCGGGCTTACAGTGTGTAGATGTTCATAAAACCTCTGAGTAAACTGAAATATTATTTAAAAAATAATAATAATAAAGAAAACTGAAGAAAAAAAGTGTCTTTTTCAGCAAAGATATCAATAACTGAACATAAAAACAAGTGTCCATCCACTGTTATTTATCAGCCTCGGGTTTTACTACTGAATCAATAGTTGCTTTTCCATTGGACATATGCTCATAACCTTACTGATATTTCCTAATTGTCGAAAAAACAGAAATGTGCAATGTCGGCTTTTACCATTAAATCACAAATGCAATGATTTGTTTTTTCATTATCGCGAGATGATACGAGAAGTCATTCCATAAACATGGCAACGAACGTAAATATTGTGTTGATTTACAGATATATTCATTATTATTATACATTACCCCTCTATCCTGTACTAAATTAAAAAAAATGATTGGGTTTCCTGGTGTGTCCATACATACCACGACAAGTTTCTTTTAAAACTATTCTTCTTTGGTTGTTGTAGCATCTGTCAACATCTGTTTTTTTTTTTTGTTATTCATGTGCCTCCAGTTGCAGAAAAAGCTCTTTCCATTGCAGTTTTGCGTGATATACTAATTGTGCTATGCCTGAAAAACCACCTCTTGGTAGCACAAAAACTTTTCATCAAAAAACGAGAATTTTGCCGAAACAGTTGTTTTTCCATTAGGCAAATTTTTATGCGCAAGTTATATTCTCGCAATTTGAGGGTCAATGGAAATGCGGCTAATGCTGTAGAAGATGACGGTGTTTCCGAGTTCACGACAGAGCCTCTAAACATCCAAATGTGTCATATTTGACGACCATGAAAAGACGACAAACTGCATTTTACACTAATTATTTACAGTGTTTTTACTGAGTTTTAACCGTGTAACTGCTTTTTGGAGTTCAACCAGTTGTCAAAAAGCAGTTGGACTGATTTAGGAAAAAATAGCCCTAAAACAAAAACCACTGGATCCAAATTCAAATAGTTGTTGCTTTTTTTTTTTTTTTTTAACTTAATTTTAATTAATTTTTGGCACATTTTTTCATGTTATTAATTATTTTGTAAATATTAATAATTTGTTTTTTATTATAATTTGTTCAGTTTTCAGCTTATTTTGTTAATGTTACTTATTATTTTGTTGGTTTATTCTTCATTTTTGTTCATTTTATTGATCACTTTGGTTGTTTTTGTTCATTTCATTGCTTATTTTATACATTTTTTGGATCGAGTAACTACTTTTTGGAGTTCAACAAGGTGTTAAAAATAGAAAAAAAAAAAGAGTCCCAAACCAAAACCAGTTCACAGTTCATGTTCAACATCTTAAATCGCTTACTAATGTACATTCTGAGTGCCTTATTTTATAAAAACCTGTCAAACTTCAACTCCTCTTTTTGTCTTTTTCTGTTATTCCACCCTATTTTGACCCTAAAACACACAGTAAAACAAATCCACTGAAGAAAAAGAACACAAACACATACTCACAGCAGCAACATCTACCTGGAATAATGTGTCAGAGGTTAAAGGGTTAAGTTTCATCTTAGCTGAACAGGAACAGTTTTGACGTTCCTCTGAAAAGTTGATGATATGACAAATGAACCTTAACCCTTTCATGCATAGCAGTCACTACAGTGAACAGTTATTACAGCTGTTCTCTTGTATATTCATGGGTTTTGTTGTTTTAGTTTCATACCAAACAACACAGTGGACGCCATACACTGTAATTTATACCTTTACTGTAACTTCGCTGTTCTAGATAAACCTGATCTGCACAAACATATCTGAGTGTAAATCAATTGCTAGTTGTTAACAGTTTGTAATTAACAGTTTTCTTAAACAAAAAGTTGGGTTTTTTTTACATATTATCTCCATGAAGTGAGTAATAACTAGTATTAGAGTATGTTAAATTGTGAGAAAACATCAGATTAGCTGCATTAAAAATGTTTTTATTTCATAGTTTTCACACAGTAAATCACTTTTTTAAATATTGTTTTAAATACAGGTTTCTTTGCATCAAAAATAAAACGCATGGTGTCCAGCTGAGTGGACATGTTTGTATCTCCATAAAAATAGGTTCATTAAAAAAAATTCAATCACATTGTTTTTTTTCATGCCTAAAGAGGAATAAAAACACTCAGGGAAGTTCTTGCATCAAAGGTTTACGTTTTCCTAAAACAAACGTATGTTATCTTTATGGAGAAAGGCTTTTTGACCAGTTTGCTAAAAAATATATTTATGATTAAAGTTGACTTTAAGCTACAAATGATCAATTGTAATGTATGTATCAGATTCATTAATCCAATTGGTCACATTTAAGTATATTTTTGGGAGAAATATTCATATTCAGTTTTACAATAATTCATGAAAAGGTTAATGAAGATATAAGATATATTTTTATTTGATAGCATATGTATATTAAGGTAAATTACATATCCTTCGAGTGGTAAATTATGTGTTGTGTCTCAGTTTTACCGAGAACTTTGTCCAACTCTGGAAACCAGGTATTTATCAGAGTAGATTTCCACAAAAATGCAGTAGAAAACAAAAACCAAAGGATTAAATTAGCAACACTATTTCTGTGTAAGAGTCCAAATATTGTTGTGCTTCAACTTTGTAATGCAGTGGCTCCTCCACATTCAGTGACCTTCCATCAAAATGTTTTTTGGTGTGTTGATGTGGAAATTTATTCTTTCAAGGAAACCCACTTTGAGTGAAGCATGGCTCTCAAAATGTTATTTTAGCTGTCTGGTGGAGAAAATCCACAATCGACTATTTCTAGCCTGACCACAACAGATAACAAGAACACAGGGCAAGAGGTTCTCAAACATGTGATTGATATGGGATAGTGTGGACAGTGCTGTGTGAGAAAAGCACTAACATGAAATGACAGCATACATTGGATGTGAAACTCAAACATTTTCCTGTTTACGAGGCAAAAGAAGCAACTAGTACCAACTCCTGCTGATAGTACTAATACTCCAGATGATAAACAATAACTGTGGACTATTACTGGATTAATGAGTGTCATAGAACCAATGACATGTCACTAAAAATGTGGATCAGTGTGAGTAAGTTACAGAAATACTGATGATATATGGATCAAAAAGCCTGAGATGTGCGTATTTTATATATTTATTATTTTCTTTCCCCATCTATCTATCTATCTATCTATCTATCTATCTATCTATCTATCTATCTATCTATCTATCTATCTATCTATCTATCTATCTATCTATCATGTGGCTGCTATTTAACCCTTTCATGCATAATGGTCACTCCAGTGGACAGTTATTCTCCAGCTGTTCTCTTCTATATTTATGAGTTTTGTTGTTTTAGTTCCATATCAGCCAACACAGTGGACACTTGTGCATCATCCCATACACTGACATTCATACAATTACTGTAACTGTGCTTTTCTTGATAAATCTGATCTGCACTAATATGTTTTAGAGAAAATCAATTGCAATTTCTTAACTGTAATTAACATTAACATTTAATTAACATTAAATTAAAAATGTGGATCAGTGTGGGTAAGTTACGAATACTGATGATATGTGGATCAAAAAGCCTGAGATGTGTGTATTTTATGTATTTATTATTTTCTTTCCCCCTTCTTTCTATCTATCCATCCATCTATCCATCTATCCATCCATCCATCCATCCTAGTTTTACTGTCTTTTATCTAACTTTTTAAAATTTGTTGTTAGTTTGGGGTTGGATTTTCTTTTTGTATGTTTTGTCATTTGTTCTTTTTATCATTCATGTTCATAAAATCTGAAAAACCAAGAAAAAGATTATTTAAAAAAAAAAAAAAAGTCTGACACAGAATCATTCATGTACCGTTAACTTCAAATAACAACTAAGTATATTAAAAATGTATTATTCAAGTGGTGCCAGGTACAACAAAACCCCGCCCCTCGCACGTATTATAGCTTATTTCGGCATCGATCCAGCTGATGTCATCATGTCTATGCATGTGCTGATGTCAGCATATGAATTGCCTCTATATATGTGCCAAGTTTGAAGTAAATGGAAACAAAATCGATGTTTTTATAGACATTTGAAATTTCGCCCATTATAAGTAAATGGGAGACAAACAAGAATTTAAAAATTCATCAAAAATTTGAACTTTGACCTACTGTTCCCAAAATGTAACCACATCTATTCTTGGTCTCTGGTAATATATAAACCTAATGTGGTATGAATTCAACTTATAGTTTTGCTGCTACAGACGTGAAATTTTGCCCATTATAAGTAAATAGGGGAAAAAAAGAAAAATCATAAAAAATTTGAACTTTGACCTAGTTTTCCATAAAATGTAATCAGATCTATTCTGGGTCACTGGTAATCTATAAACCCAATTTGGTATGAATTCAACCAATAGTTTTGCTGCTAGAGTGTTAAACAAACAAACTGAACCACAAACAACACCCCTTGCCTCCCCTTCAGGAGGCGAGGTAGTTACACTCATTCCTATACATATCAGCGTTCATTTTTTTAAATTATTTTCATACCTGAAACGAGTGCTGCTGCATTTTGAAAACATTTTCTCTTAAAAATAATGACTGCAAGTTCCTTCTCATCAATTAAATCAATGCTCTGTCATTATGGAGTGAAAAGTCAACAGAGAAATGACACTTTCATGGTTTTCACATGGTTATGTTTCCAGTGATGAACAAACAAAGTGCAAACTGTATATGTGGAAGTCTGCTGAGCAGGAGTGGTACGACACTCCAAAAGACCATACACCTTTAAATCCCAAGCTTTAGATGTTTAAGGTTTCTTCTTGCAATGTATGCAGCAATATACCAAGATATCTGTTAAAACACACACACACACACACACACACCACTACAGCAGTTCAAAGAAAATAATCAGGATTATCATTTGTAAATCAGTGTCTCAGACAGATTTGGCTAAAAGTTTGTTTTTGTAATTATTTCCTGGTGGACAGACTGTATTTGTGTTTTTTGTGCAATGAAAACTGTTGTTATTTGGTAACATCTACCTTCATTTCCTTAAATTGACAGACTAGAGCTACACTTGATATCAAACAAGTGATGCCATTAATTAAGTTGGAACAAACCTCAGGAGGACGTTGAGAAAGAAAATGACAGAAAAAAGAAACACTGGACTAAATGCTGTGTTTGTTTGTGCCAGTTTCTCATCATAGTCCTAATGGTTTTCTCTCTTTCTCCTCACCAGATGTCATTTGACTGTGTACTGAATGTAAATCCACACAACTTTCATGTATTTTCACTTCTAATGGAGTGCCAGTTTCATGTTTGGGACTTGTAACATATCAGAGCTCCTGACTGATTTGACCTACTTCAGAGTCTCCTGAGTTGCATCAATTATTACTCAAGCTCATATTCTGCCTCATGAATTCCAGACGTGGTATTTCACAGACATACACTCTGTTGACATGAAGCAGTTTACAGTACTGTACATTTGGAAATGTTTTGAGTGTGATGTTTTGGCCATTGGTATACAGTTTACATGGAAACATAATATTAACACATTCTCCTCTCCTGAGTCCCAGGAAAGTAAAAGTTTTGGCTGTTTTGTTTTTTTTTACCTCCGCCAGGACATATTGGGATGGCTTTGCTTTGTGTTCGCGTGCGTGTTTGTTTGTAAGCAAGATAACTCAAAAAGTTATGGATGGAATTTCATGAAATTTTCAGGAAATGTTGATGGAGGGGTGGGAGGGAGTGCACAGACAGATCTGTCTTGGCAGAGGTCTGTACTCACCAAGTGGTTTTCTTGTTTTTGGTTTTTTTTTATATTGAATAATTGTTGTTCGGACTTTTCAAAATTTTAGCCCTCCGAAAAGTCTGGACAGGCAGCACACAATGTTACAACTCGTGTTTATCCTTTTCTTGTTTAATTTATTTTTGTTTATCACAGGATTTTATCACAGGTCATAAACCTTTAAATAGAAACAGACACATAGAAATTCATACTTACAATGTACTCTTCATATATAAAACACAACAACAAACAAACAAACAAAGTCATCTCTCACATAACAACAGACTTAAAAGACAAAACACATTAGACTAACTACAGTGACTGTATTAACCTGAAAACTACATTACCCAGAAGGCTTAGTGTCCTTGGCGCATGCACAAAGCGCATCCCAGCGCCACCGCAGCCTTTTTATGAATGGGAGCCCGTGGGCTAATAACTACACATGCCGACAACAACGTAAACAAACCCAAAATGCGCTGCAGCGCGACATTGTTACAGATTAAGTATTAAACGTTGTCGCTTACTACGGCGTTTACTATGGCAGTCGCCAGCATCATTAACTTAAAGAACATTTAAGGCAACGTAAGATACGGCTAGCATTGATAATTAGCACTCACGCCACAGCCGAACTTCCGCATTCCCACAACTCATAGTTAAACAAACATAAACATCCTTCCACTGTAAAGTAACGCTAACTTAGCATGACAAATGATAACATACACAAGCATCTATTAATCATTAAACACCGTTAGCAGTCTACATTAGCTGATAGCGTTTGTTCCATACCAATGGGCTGTGTGCTCCTGCCGATGGTGAACAGATCAATGAACAGATTGATTAGAATGGACCGCAGCCGCCAGATGTAACCTCTGGCAACCCCGCCTGCTCATAAATATAAATTGCCAGACTTGTTTAACCATAATATAAACATTACTGTTATTAATAAAATTAGACAAAAATATGTAAACATATAAAGAAACCAAACAATTACCATTTCCAGCAGTGAAGTTATTTAAACCCATTTACCCAGTCTTAACAGCTTTGTCATGTCCCCCAGAAGTCTTTACAATTGTTTTGATTGGAAACAGCATGATGCAGTTTTTTCCTCATATATATATATATATACATATATATATATATATATATATATATATATATATATATATATATATATATATATATATATTTATATATATATATATGTGTGTGTGTGTGTGTGTATATATATATATACATATATATATATATATATATATATATATATATATATGTCAGGGTAGAGACTGCGATCTGGTAGGATCGGCGATTCTACCAGTAGCGACTCCGATCGTAGTCTCTACCAGTAGAAACTCCGATCAGAGTCGCTACTGGTAGAAACTCTAATCCGAACCCTAACCCTAACCCTTCTACTGGCAGGATCGGAGTTCCTACCAGTAGAGACTCTGATCAGAGTTTCTACTGGTAGAATCGCCGATCCTACCAGATTGCAGTCTCTACCCTTACATATATATATATATATATATATATATATATATATATTTATATATATATATATATATATATATATATATATATATATATATATATATATATTTATATATGTATATAGATAGATAGATAGATAGATAGATAGATAGATAGATAGATAGATAGATGTCGAGGCCCAAAACGGAATCTGGCCCGATTCAGAATCGGGCCGGCCCAGAATAGAATTCTATTCTAGGCCAGCCTAGAATGGAATCCTGCTGCTATAATGTTATTTTTATACCATGTTTAATGCAAATGATCCATAATTCCATAATTTGTCATAATTTTACATTTTCAGTCTTACATACCTTGAGTAACTATTGTCAATTTCAGTCGATTTCACTGTACCATATATTGGTGGGGAGTACCACTAGGTTCTAATTGTAAATAAACTGTATTATAGTTAACAATTAAAATGTTGTTTGTTTCATTTTTTTTCACATATTTGCAAATTCCATGTATTGATTTTTGTAATAATTTAGATCATTTGCATTAAACATGGTATAAAAATAACATTATAGCAGCAGGATTCCATTCTAGGCCGGCCTAGAATAGAATTCCATTCTGGGCCGGCCCGATTCTGAATCGGGCCAGATTCCGTTTCGGGCCTCGACATATATATACAGGGTGGGGAAGCAAAATTTACAATGAACATTTAGTTGTTTTTTCTCAGCAGGCACTACGTCAATTGTTTTGAAACCAAACATATATTGATGTCATAATCATACCTAACACTATTATCCATACCTTTTCAGAAACTTTTGCCCATATGAGTAATCAGGAAAGCAAACGTCAAAGAGTGTGTGATTTGCTGAATGCACTCGTCACACCAAAGGAGATTTCAAAAATACTTGGAGTGTCCATAAAGACTGTTTATAATGGAAAGAAGAGAATGACTATGAGCAAAACTATTACGAGAAAGTCTGGAAGATACTATTAAAGAAGAATGGGAGAAGTTGTCACCCGAATATTTGAGGAACACTTGCGCAAGTTTCAGGAAGCGTGTGAAGGCAGTTATTGAGAAAGAAGGAGGACACATAGAATAAAAACATTTTCTATGTCAGTTTTCTTGTGGCAAATAAATTCTCATGACTTTCAATAAACTAATTGGTCATACACTGTCTTTCAATCCCTGCCTCAAAATATTGTAAATTTTCCTTCCCCACCCTGTATATATCAAAAATAACAGTTATGCAATCAAGTACTAATTCCTGTGTGTATCATGTGACTAAAACAGACAGAAAATAAAACATGGAATGCCTAAAAGCACTGTTTTTGTCAGTACAATGCCATAGATATTGATGTAAGAACTGAAGTGATTTTGGTTATTATCAAGAAAACATGGAAAATGGATAGATATCAGCTCTGAAATTAAACTATTATGAGTTATTTTTGTTGTTATCATTATATTTGTCAAAACAAATGTACCTTTAGTTGTACCAGGCATTAAAATGAACAAGAAATTGAAGAAAACAAGGGTGGTCTAATAATTTTTTCTGCAGCTTTATATATAACCCTAGGCCTGTAGCGGTCCTGACATGCAAATCAGTCATCCGACCTGGGTATAGGGGCCAAAGACTAATCGGTACATGCATGTGTATGTGTGTATACATATATTTTTACTTTTATTATATTATATAATATTCTATATTTCTTTCTTTTTTATTGATTTTATTATTTGTATATTATCTTTATTTTTTCTCTTTTTAAGTAAATCTGTGAAACTCGTCCCCTACAGAAGACAAAAATGCATTGTTGAGTCTAAAGAGGATCTGATAATTGTTCAAATATAGTCTACGTACTTCTGTGATAACATTAATGTCAACTTCATCTAATATGCACTGTCTGGTTCAAAACAAAATAAAAAACTTTAAATATTTCAGTAGCCCACCATTAGCTTTAATTATGGAACAACACATTCACCATGACATCCTCAAAACCAGTGATTCTCAACTGGTGGGCCGCAACCCAAAAGTGGGTCACAAACCCATTTTCAGTGGGTCGCAGACCTTTGCTTGGACAAAAATAATGTTAAGAAACACTAGTTGCAATTTATTAACTGAATTAATTTTGCATGAAAACACTGAGTGTGTTAAAAATAGCTGTTAGTGAAATGTTCTGATTGTTATGTCAGCTTTATGATAAATGCTTAAATAAGTGACCGAATGCACTTCTAAATTTACACTTTTTAGTTTGGATTAAGATATATCGAACGTAGTGTTAAAGGGAATATTTCCATATTCAGCGTCACCACCTGCTGGTCAGTTTGGTTTATCATTAAACTTATTTCCTGTGTTTTCATACTGTGATATTCTGTATTATCTCAGCTTCAAAACACACCAGCATTTCAGCTTTCATCAGTTTGGATCATGGCTTGCCACTGAGGGGTGATAGTGGGTCCTGAAGCCAGACCCGTTGAGAACCACTGCTTTAAACAATGAAAAGCTGTTGTAGTGCCATGGTACACATCACATTTATTACCATCCTTATTTGCATTCATTTTTTTCTATTGATGATGGAGATAATGATGTCAGACAGCTCTGAAAAGTCTTCTCTGTCACATCCCATTCCCAAGATCCTCAATGTGGTTCAGGTCTGGACTCAGTGGTGGTCAATCCATGTCTACAAATGATGTCTCACACTCCCTGAACCTCTCTAATGATCTGAGCTTAATAAATCCTGTCTGTGTGACATCATTAAAATGGAAACCAGAGCTGGTCATTCAGTTTATTCAGGTTCAGCTGACCCTATTTGTTGGACACATATCATTGCTGAACCTAGACCTGACCAACTGAAGCAACATAACACTGCCACCCACAGACTTGTATGGTAGGCACTAGGCATGATGGGTAATCTCACCCTCATGCCTCTATAACTGGGTGCTTCTATGAAACTGGTCCCTAAAAACAGGACACGGGGGCTAAAAATTCAAACCAGATGCAGAGTAATGTTATGAAGCAAGTTTGGAAACACTGTGGGTCTATTTTAAAAATAAGTTTTTACTGAGATAAAAGAGGAAGTATTTTTCAAATACAACACATTTTTATATTATTTTTTATTTTAAAAAATCTGCATGTAACACGGTAAAAAGGACAGGAAAATTAAAATTTGTTTGAATATGTTTTTATTCTCTCACAGGTACATTTTGGGAATCGAGGTAAATATGCAAGGTAGAGTGTTTCACAAAAATGACCACTGTAGAAAAATCACTCACAATTTATATTTTATTTCTTTGTATTTTACGCATTGTTTGTTTTATCTTGTTGTACAGTATCCTTGGGTGTCGTGAAAGGCGCTTATAAACAAAACTTATTATTATTATTACTATTATTATTATTATTATTATTATTATTATTATTATTATTATTATTATGTGTTAAAATGGGCAGGTTCCACGTGTAACGAGAGTGGACACAATGGGTTACACGCAAAACCTGGATTGAGAGTGAGATTCATGGAAAACCCACATCTGGATTGGAAAAACCACTAGGTCATCAAATTTAACACAGTGTCTTTATTTATAGTTGTATATAAGACCATTTCAAGCCATGTTTTCCAGATCATTGTGGAAGCACATTAACTGACATAAAAGAGAAAGTATTTTTCAGATAAAGCACATTTTTATATTATTTTTATATTATTTTCATACAAAAATCTGCATGTAACACAGTAAAAAGGACACGAAAATTGCGCACTACTATTTTTTGGATTATCTTTTTACTCTCTCATAGGTACATTTTGGGAATCGAAGTAAATATGCAAGGCAGAGTGTTTCACAAAAATGACAACTGTCGAAAAATCACTCACGATTTACATTTTATTTCTTTGTATTTTATGCATTGTTTGTTTTATCTTGTTGTACAGTATCCTTGGGTGTCTTGAAAGGCGCTTATAAACAAAATGTATTATTATTATTATTATTATTATTATTATATGTGTTAAAGTGGGCAGGTTCCGCGTGTAACGAGAGTGGACACAATGGGTTACACGCAAAACCTGGATTGAGAGTGAGATTCATGAAAAACCCACATCTGGATTGGAAAAACCACTAGGTCATCAAATTTAACACAGTGTCTTTATTTATAGTTGTATATAAGACCATTTCAAGCCATGTTTTCCAGATCATTGTGGAAGCACATTTACTGAGATAAAAGAGAAAGTATTTTTCAGATAAAGCACATTTTTATGTTATTTTTATATTATTTTCATACAAACATCTGCATGTAACACAGTAAAAAGGACACGAAAATTGCGCACTACTATTTTTTGGATTATCTTTTTACTCTCTCATAGGTACATTTTGGGAATCGAAGTAAATATGCAAGGCAGAGTGTTTCACAAAAATGACCTCTGACGCAAAATCACTGGCGATTTATTTGTGTTTAAATGAGCAGGTTCTGCATGTCATGTGAGTGGACACGATGGGTTACAGCTGGGGTGACATAAAAGGGGGGTAAATATAACAGATTCATGGTGCCCAGCATTCCCAAGGGGTCCATAGAGCAGTGGAGGGGGCCCAGTGGATGCAGGTTAGAAGCTGTGAAAATTTCATGTAAGATCTGGTGTAAAACTGAGGCATAGAAGCCCGAAGTTGAACACTCAAAGCATGTTAACTTTCAGTTTCAGTTTATACCAGGGAGTTATGGCAGTTACAGAACGCACCCCCACGTATATACAAAGGCAAAATGGGCTCCAACTGATACTTTCTTGTAGCAAGGGCCCACAACGTTTAGCTTTCAGGGAGCCTACAAATGCTAGCGACACCCAAGGGTTACACACAAAACCTGGAATGAGACTGCCGATTCATCAAAAACCCGGATGTCTGGATTAGAAAAACCACTAAGATCGTCACATTTAACAGTGTTTTTATTTATAGTGGTATATAAGATCCTCTCAAGCCATGTTTTCCAGATCAAATGCACTGACACTTGGGTAACTTATCCTGTCCCAATTTTGGTCCTATTTTCGGCCTCAATATTTTATTAAAAATTCATTAATTTTGGGATGGCTCAGAGCAAGTGTAAAAAAAAAAAAAAAAAATCATTAATCTGAGGTCATCATTAGGTACATCCTGGAGGGAAATATGTCTAAATTTCTCTTTTATTATTGGGTCTAAAAGCTGGAAAAGTTCCAGGTACCAAAATAAACCCAGTTTAATAGAAACACCCAACAGTCACAGACCACATGATCTTTTTTCTTCTTCTTCTTTCTTTATTCTCTAGCAAATCTTTGCTTGTTTCAGACATACGATGTTACACTCTAAAAAATGATTCATGGAGTTAGTAAGTTAAGCTTAAAATCAAGAGCTTTCTCTGCTTAAAAAAATTAAGTTTGTTACATGTACACATTTAAATCAGATGATAAGTTATTTTATTAAGTTGGTCTAAATGAAAAACAAGGAAAACACTCTTAACTTAATAACATATTGATTTTGAACAGACATTTCTGCCTTTAACTTAACAAAGAAATATATTAAGTTAGTACAGCTTAAAAATCTTGTAAGCTTCCTCTAAAAGCTGAGTACAAAGCTGACGAGCCTGGACATATTTTGCTGACAGACCACGCCTACCACAAGAAAAGGAGGAAAGCACAGGAAAAAAAAGGGAGAAACATGATTTTGCACAGAACTTCACCAAACTTTAAGGCTTGATAGAATTTAGCTTTGTTTCTGCAACAGTAGTTTTAATTATTCAAGGACTGAATAATACACATTTTGCTCCTTTCTAATTTAAAATTGTAGTATATATTGTCGCGTATTTGCTGCATTGCAGTGTGGGTATTGGGTATATTGTTGAAAACGTGTTCTTTTATGTGCAGGGGTTCAGCAGGGTTGTGATGTTGGTGTTAATTTTGAGTTAATGTGTGCATGCTAATGTTTATTGGCCTTTTTGTGTTTATTTTTTTTATTTTTATAGAACTGCACCATGAGTCAGAGCCATAGGCCAAACAGTGCCTTTCCTGTTTATTGTTAGTTGCAGTTATATTGCTTAATGTAACTCCTCACTGCTCAACAAATATAATTTAATATCTGCGTGAACATGACAACGATAATACTGTGTACATTTGAGATATTAACATGTAGACAAATTTAGTAAGTGAGTTGCGCAGAGAATTAAACGGGTCAGTCATATAACAGGAATTTCCATGTGGAATTTCTTCTGATGTACAGAAATAAGTTAGACCAACTCAAAAAATTAAAGAAACTACTAGTATGAACATTTTTGAGTAGAAATAAAAGTAAAACAATAAGTCAATATAACTAAATGGAGTAGTTTTTACACAATTAAAATTAAGTTGGTTCGACTTAATTAAGCTCGTAGAGTAAAAAGCAAATCATGTTGTTTGTACTAAAGTAATAGAGTTTACTTAACTAGAGAAGTCTTGTGGCATTTAAGCAATTTGCCAAGTTGAAATAACTTAAAAAGATTAATAGAAATTGTTTCCTCAATTTTTTTATGTTGAGCCTATTAATCATTTTTTAGAGTGTACTCAATGCACCAATTAGGCTTAAAGACCTTGTGGATGAAAAATATTCCTTATTATAGTAATTTCCAATTGATCCTTCCCTGTTTGCTTAGTTAAATCCATGTGGTGACTTTTTTTTTTGGCCAGACAGTGTATTACCACACCATTAAGCATGTGAGCAGAAACACCATAAACTAACATGGTAATGTAATTGAGTACCAATAAACTTCATGACAAAACCCTTAGGTCTTGTTAGTGTAACTTCTTAACCACGAGTGGAGTAGAACTGTCTGTCAAAAAAAAAAAAAAAAAAAAAAAAAAAATTTATTGAATATGCGGAAGCTCTGAATGTCCAACTCAGCAGCCAAGGAACCTGTCAATCAAAGCCTACGCCGCAGACTCTGACGGCGCTCCCTCACCTGTCAATCAAAGCGGCCACGTCATTCCTTGTGTAAAATTTTAATCTTTAATGTAATTTAATGGGTGAGCTACTTCCATGTAGTTTATCATACAGAGAAATTAACCACAGAGACCAAAGCTCCCATTTGTATCAGGCTATAAACATGTTTATTTCTGCTGTAAAGTTATTTCAACATGGGTCTACGGGGACGGCCAGGTTCTAGTGTTGGCTTCATTTCACATTCCTAGAGTTTGCTGCTTTATAACACAAGGAGCTGTCATGTTGTGCTCCCTTACTACCAGCGGATGAACACTAGAACTTAATGATTGATTAAAAATACATGATAAAGTTGAACCTACCACCCACACAGTTAGTTAAGGCAAAGATTTTCAGAGGGGAAATCTTCTGGGGAAGTCTGACTTTGTTATGCACATGTATATCAAATCAAAGCACACGGGGAGAAAGAAGCTCACATTCAAGCTCAGAACGACAACAAAGGAAATGTATGATTAACCAAATAAAAGAGTAACAGCATTCCCACTTGTACTGAAAAACAGATTATTAGTATCAGTTTGTGGAATCCCAATTCAAGTCAACATACAAGCAACAGGAAAATAGACAAACAAATCAAGAGATGAATTCACAAAGATGCATTATTATCTATATGTCTTTGTATCTGGGTGTTCATTGTTGTGACATTGATGTGAATGTTCAAGCAAGTTGTTTTGTTTTTTTATTCTGTTATCTGTCTGAAGAAGAAAACTATATACCGTAACAATGCTTAACCCATAAAGACCCAAATTCAATACAAATTTCTCTATATTTAACCTTTTTTAAGTCATTTATCGCCATTTATTTATAATACTATCCTCTGTGTTTTGTGTTTTATCAGTATAAATCAGTTATTTTCCTGTATTTAATTTACTGATCATGAAGATTTTCATGAAAGTCCCGATTAAAGTTGAGGGTTTAATGTTAAAATCAGAGAAAACAGGGGAAAAAAGTACTTTTTCAGTCACATTTATCATTTAACTGAACATAAAAACAAGTGTCTCCATTTACTGTTATTTACCCAACTCCATGGGTTTTTCTGGTGAATCAATATTGTAGTAGGTGACAGTGTTTCCACGGTAACTATGGAGCCTCTGAACGTCCAAATGGGTCATATCTGATGACCATGAAAAGATGACAAACTGTATTTTACACCATTTATTTAGAATTAGTGGATCAACAGGTGTTAAACATTTTAGATCAGTAGATGGTTTTGTTTGGTGATGCATGTTTGGGTCTTTAAAGGTTAAAGTCACCCTAGTTGTTACTGGATACAACCCAGGTCACAACACGATGGATTTTCTGAAAAAAAAAAAAAAAAAAAAAAAAAGGTAGGAAACAAGTTGCTGCAAAGTTATCTATAAATCAAAATAGTGTGCTGAAAGCTGATAAAACTGTATGGGTCTGAAGGAAACTACCATAAAATAATCCATGGGTTTATCATGCCAAGCTCCACAAGCTATACCTTTTAGATCAATATCCAATGGTGATGCAAAAAGAATGTTGTACGAGTAGCTCTTCCATTGACCCTCAAATTGTGTCAATATAACTTGTGCATTCAAAATTTGTCTAATGGAAAAACGACCATTTCGCCAAAATTCCCATTTTTCGATGAAAAGTTTTTGCGCTGGCAAGAGGTGGTTTTTCAGGCACAGTGAAATTAGTATATCATACAAAACTGCAATGGAAAGATCTTTTTCTGCAACTAGAGTCATGTGAATAAAAAAAATAAAATTAAATAAAAAAACAGATGTTGATAGATGTTACAACAAGCGAAGAAGAAGAGTTTTAGAGGAAACATGGCGCGGTATGTGTGGACACACCAGGAAACTGAACAAACTTTAATTTAGTACAGGATAGAGGGGTAATATATCATAATAATAAATATATCTGTAAATCAACATGATATTAATGTTTGTTGCCATGTTCATGGAGTGACTTCTTGTGTCATTTCGCGACAATAAATAAACAAATCATCGCATTAGTGATTTAATGGAAAAACCGACATTGTGCACTTCTATTTTTTTGACATTTAGTAAATATGGGTAAAGTTTTGCGCAGATGTCCGATGGAAAAGCCACTACTGCTACTGGTTCCAAAATCAAGAATGACAATTTTATTTTCAGTTCAACTCAAACTTTGCCAGATGATTTGCAACTAAATACAACTACAATCCATATTAGGTGTGGTGTTGTGCAGATGCTGACGCTGTAACAAACAGGTCTGAAGGTAAAAATGTCAGCGCTGTAATTATGGCAGTGAAACATGTTGGAAACATTGGTTTACATCTGACAGAGGGGGATGAAAAGAGGGAAATATTTGTGACATTTATGTGGGCAATGAAGCAATGCACCAGAGGTATAAATTTGCATACGGACCACAGGGATATATATCTCAGCTAATACTGTGAAAGGACAGAATGGTCCCTATTGTTCACGTTGAAAATATTCACAGAACTGGAGTTACACTGATAACACATAAAACGTAACCACCGGTAAATAGCAGAAGGGATATGAGGAGCTTTTAGACCATCCAGGATTTGGTAATAAACTAAAAAGTCAAACTGTATCAAACCTGCGAAGTAATTTCAACAGTCCTCCAAACTATGGAAGATAATGTTAATTTCTGTTAGTTGACAAAGAGAGCTAGTGTTAACCAAAGAAAAACCTCATGGGCTCATGTGTTTTTCTTGTATTTTTACCTCAGCTAAGGACGGCGGAGGTTATGTTTTTATCGGGGTTTGTTTGCTTGTCTGTCTATCTGTCTATTAGCAACAAACTCAAAAAGTTATGGATGGATTTTGATAAAAAATTTACAGGAAATGTTGATCCTGGCATAAGGAACAAATGATTAAATTTTGGTGGTGATTGGGGGGGGGGGGGTTGTTTGTTTGTCTGTCTGTTAGCAAGAAAACTCAAAAAGTTAAGGACGGACTTTGATCCGATTTTCAGGAAATGTTGATACCGGCATAAGGAACAAATGATGAAATTTTGATGGTGATCGAGGAGGGGTTGCTTTTGTAGTTTTTTTTATATATACTTCTTGGATATTTGATTTCATTTTATGTTTGCCACTTATGGGCAAAGGACCCAAATACGGTAACTTAATTGACATTGATTTTCAACATGACAATACAAAATTTAGAAACATTTCACAAAAGCAATAACGTCTTGTTTTGTCCTCCAATAACACAATAAGGTTGACATCTTCAATTTCAGAGTATTTCTGTGAGTGCCCTATAAAAGTTTTAGACAGGGTTTGTGGCATGAACTTTACTGGTATTCGATTATAACACCCAGTCACTTGCATTGTTGACATACATTTATATTGGGTTCTAAGGCCAGGTAAGCTAACGTAATATGTGTATACATCACTAGAAGTTGACTTTACTGCTATCAAACAGAACTCTACCTCATGCAACTACTGCAACCCTGAAGCACCAACACCAGAGCCGTCATTAAAAAGCCACAGCAGGGACTTCATTTTCTTTATTTACTCAATTTACTCTTTACCGATGTGCCATAGAAAGCATCCTGACGTACTGCTTCCGCGTGTGGTATTCAAGCTGTACGGCAGCGAACAGGAAGGCGCTCCAAAGGGTCATCCCCATGGTCCAGAAGACCACCAGTTGCCCCCTTCCTTCCCTGGAGGAACTCCACAGTTCCCACTGTCTCAGGAGGGTGTGGAATATAATCAAGGATGCAACTCACCCTGGTTTTCCACTTTTTGAACTTTTACCCTTAGGCAGATGTTTCCAGATGCTAAAGGCCGGCACAAACCGTCTAAAAAACAGTTTTTATCCCAGGGCCATAATTGCACTGAATCCTGCTGGACATTAATTAATTGTGTGGAATGCTGAATGTTGTCCAGGGTATATGATGATGTTTTATGTGTCTTCTATACTTCTAGTGACACTTTTTTATGCTGCTTTTTTTTTGGTTTCACGCCAGTTGCGGTTGTTACAGCACTTATGAAACACACCCCTATACCCCAAATCCCAGTCCCTTTACGATGCAAGGTTATAATAGTTTTGGATTTTTAATTATAGTTTAGTTTTATTTAGTTTTGACTTTTTTTTTTCTAATTCAGTTAGTTTTAATTAGTTTTTAGAACATGTTTGCTAGTTTTTATTAGTTACTGTTTTTTTTTCTGAATGCTTAGTTTAGCTTTAGTATTAGTTTTAGTTATTTCATATATTTTATCTTCCTCACCATCCTATTCAAAGAAATTAGTGAAGTGCGAATCAGCGGGTTACTCTGGACACTTTATTTGGGGGTTGGGTTAGGGCGGCTCATTGACTGAGCAGAGACACAAACACATGTACAGTAGGATGCATAAATTCCATATAGCGGGTTGGGGGTGTGTGTGTGTGATCCATACACAACGTTACTTACGTGAAAACAATGCGAAGATGTGCAAAGCGTAAGAGGAGATGCACAAAGCAGCCAGCAGTTAAACCAGATAGGAACATATATAAACCAGCCAACCAGCAGTTAAACCAGATAGAAACATATATAAACCAGCTAACCAGCAGTTAAACCAGATAGAAACATATATAACCCAGCTAACCAGGAGTTAAACCAGAGAGAAACATATATAACCCAGCTAACCAGCAGTTAAACCGGATAGAAACATATATAAACCAGCTAACCAGCAGTTAAACCAGATAGAAACATATATAAACCAGCTAACCAGTAGTAAACCAGATAGAAACATATATAAACCAGCTAACCAGCAGTTAAGCCACATAGAAACATATATAAACCAGCTAACCAGCATTAAACCAGATAGAAACGTATATAAACCAGCTAACCAGTAGTAAACCAGATAGAAACATATATAAACCAGCTAACCAGTAGTAAACCAGATAGAAACATATATAAACCAGTTAACCAGCAGTTAAACCAGATAGAAACATATATAAACGAGCTAACCAGCAGTAAACCAGATAGAAACATACATAACCCAGCTAACCAGCAGTTAAACCACATACAAACATATATAAACCACTTATAAACATATATAACCCAGTCCATCATCAGTAAACCACACCTTAGCAGATAGCTCATCTCTTAATCATCTCCAGTTCCATTATTAGCTAACTTTGCTTCATTTCAGTTCAGCTAGCTGTAGCTAGTATCATCAAACGTTTTTTAACATTCTAACAGGTTCCATACCTCTGTAATTGGATTAGTTTTCATCCTCCTCTTTTCTCCTCTTCTAAACTGTGCAGTTCAGGGCTTGGAAGGCCTTTTCATGGTGATAAACTCTCCAGTTTTTACCTGGATGCTAGTTCAACACTGACTCTGTCCTTTAGCTCCACTCTGTCTCTGTCACACACACACACACACAGTGAGCAAAAAAAAAAAAAAAAAAAAAAAAACCCAACCCCACTCATCACTAAAGTAAATCCCAGACAGGACTGTGCTGCTGTGTCCCAGCTTTACTCTGTATGTTCCAGGTAGAGTGGGGACCAGAAGACGACTGGAAACCACCAGTGACCAGACATGACAGACTGTGAAGTGTCGTATGGTGCCGCTAGCTAAAACTGCTGGAGCCAAATAAATCTATTTCATATCAATCCGACATTGACAAAGACGAAAACGAAGGGATTTTTATCCATAATTTTTATACGTTTTAGTTAGTTTTGTCAGCTCACAATACAGTTTCAGTTAGTTATTGTTTTTTTCTTTTAATCAGAGTTTTTATTTATTTCAGTTAACGAAAATGTTTTTTCAATTTTAGTTTTTGTCAGCAAAAAGTACACTGAAGATATTAACAGTCAATGGTATTAAAATCATTTTAGGTCAGTTCAATCTAAAGTGGATCAGACCAGCAAAACACTATCATAATAACCTATAAATAAAGAAAACCACAATTTTTTCTCTTTGTTTTAGTGTAAAAAAGGTAAAATTACACAAAAATGTTTACATTTACAGACTAGCCTTTTACAAAAAATGCAAATAACCTGAAATATCTTTAGAGATATAGAATTGTACCAATATTCTGCCGGTTACTACATGTTTTGTGTATTTATAGATCCACTGTGATGTGTAAGTTATGATGCACATATAAATGATAAACTAAAGTGTAATATTGCTAAAATTGCACTTATTTTTCTTAAGAATTTTCGGGTTGTTCATATTTGTTCATGTTACGTTCAAGCAGAGTTTGTAGATGTAAACATTTTCATTATGGAATTTGACTTTTTTTCACTAAAAAACAGAGAAAACTTTGGTGTCGACATTATTTATCAGTTCTTATCCTATTATTTATATTTTTTTACTGGTCCGGCCCACTTTATAATATATTAGTCTGTATGTGGCCCCTGAACTCCAGTGAGTTTGACACCCCTGTTATAACAGGATATAAGGAGGATTTTGTTTTTGTTGTCACAGATCAGATCAAGTTTTGTTTTTGTCTTTAGGCAACGGCGACTGTCAGAGAAAAAGATTTTAAAGCGACTCAGTGTAGCAGTGCCAATAAACTGGGTTTATTTTAAGAACAACATAAGTTTCTTTGAAAGTCTGTTATTGATTTGAGTTAAAGTATTTCTTCATAAATGTCTTGTATTAAATTAGATCTAAAAGCCCTTACCGATGTCCGAAATGGATGCTTTGATACAAATATAGCCGAGCCATTAATGGCAGCAGGATCAAAGTTTGACAAACTGGCAGCACATTGAGCGTTCAGTTTTATCTAAATCATCATTGAATTTGGCTTGAAGGATGTGAGACCAGTATCTCTGTAAGCATCCGCTGTTTGCCAAAGAATGGCATTTTCTTATCTTCTTAATCCTTTAGATCTAAACTGCTGTTTATTGGGAGAATGCCATTTTTTGGTTTATTCATTTATCTCTTGGTATTAACACGCTTAAAAATTGTGCAAGGTGAATGGCAAACTTCAGAGGGGATGATTGTATCAGGCCACTTTGCATTTTGATGTTAGAAAATGTCCACATTTGATTTGTGAAGCAAGATGTGACTGCGGTTCTAAGATAAACATACTTCGCCTGATCCAGCCCAAAGATGTGCCTCAGGGGAAATGACTTGTTGTTGACAAAGGTTTAGTTTGACAGGCGCCATCATTTTAGTTGTAGCGATGTCAAAGCTATTATTTAAATGCAGCCCGGTGTTAGCAGACGCTGTTGCTCCTACGTGGAAATTATGCATGGAAACGTCCTGCCTGTCTTTACCTGAGAGGAGACTACAGGGGTTGGACAAAAATAATGGAAACACCTTAAAAAATCAACAAAATATAATTTAATATGGTGTAGGTCCGCCTTTTGCGGCGATTACAGCCTCAATTCTCCGAGGTATTGATTCATACAACTTGTGAATTGTTTCCAAAGGAATTTTAAGCCATTCTTCAGCTAGAATACCCTCCAACTCTTTTAGAGACGATGGCGGTGGAAATCGACGTCTTACTTGAATCTCTAAAACTGACCATAAATGCTCAATAATGTTGAGGTCTGGGGACTGTGTCGGCCATACGAGATGCTCAACTTCATTAGAATGTTCCTCATGCCATTCTTTAACAATTCTAGCTGTATGGATTGGGGCATTATCATCTTGAGGTGAAGGTGTTTCCATTATTTTGTCCAACCCCTGTATGTACTAGTATGACTATGCATTTGAGGTATTTCATCACTATTTTTTTCCCCCAATATATGATGTAATATTACAGATACGTGGTGTACTTGCATAGCACAAACAAAACATGTGAAGTGTGTTATTCATGGATATTCTCAGGAAAGTAAAAGTTTTGCCTTTTTCTTTTTTCTTCCTTTTTTTGTTTTTTTTACCCTGCCCCATGAAGGGGGAGGTAAGGGGTATTCTTCTTGCTTCAGATCGTTTCTTTGATAGTTTGTGAACACTTTAGCAGCAAAACTATTGGTTCAATTCATACCAAATTGGGTTTATAGATTGTCAGTGACCCAGAACAGATGTCATTACATTTTGGGAAAAGTAGGTCAAATTTTTATTGATTAAAAAAAAAAAAAAAAATCTTCCCATTTACTTATATTGGGCAAAATACATGGGAGGGGTGGGGTTTGTTGTGCCTGGCTGCCTGGATGGGGTGGGGGTTGCAGTGCAAGTTCACAACTTTTGTAAGAAATGCTTAACTAATGATGTTAATGTTGTTGATATGGAAAAATTATAAATAAAGTTGTATATTAAAAAAAAGTGGATTGCTGGGTCTCAAGAGGATATGCTACAGAACAAGGTAAACATCTCCTCAATGTTGCACTGTTTGAACAAGAGGTCAAATATGATGCTATCACATTCAGAATCTTTGTAATCCCCAAATTACACAGAATCTGTACAATAAATCCATCATGTTTTTTGACATTGCGTTATTATCATGGTTGATGGCTGCACACTGCACTGCAATTCCAATGATTCCTTGGATGGTTGGTTGATTTTTCATGACAGGTTTGAGGTTATACAAGGGAAATGTTCAAAAACAAAAACAAAAAAAACTATTCTTTGAGCAGCCTGGTATGCCAATATATAAATATTAAGACAACAAATATGAACTAATTCGATACAAAATCAATGAATAGTTTTGTATTTCTGTGACTACAAATAAAATTGCAAATAAATAAATAAATAAACAAATAAATCAGCAGAAATAAAACTGAAAAACTGAAAATTCAACTCTGGAACTCATCACTGCAGAGTATTGACATCAGCTTGTTTAATATTAAGGTGATCTACTATTTCTAACTTTCACTTATCCTGACACTACCGTATTAAAACATAATCTGATGTCTTATATACTTGTCCACTACATCCAACGCTCCCCTGGAGCACACATCTTTTCATAAGACATTATTAATTTCCAAAACAGCTGCAGGGAATTCATTTGTTACAGATCCAATGTGACAAAGAAGCAAACGGTAAATGGGACAGCATAATAACAAGTCAGTGGCGTACAGTACAGGGGACAGATTGATAAATTAATCTTGGCTATCTGAGAAGTAAGCTTCAGGTCGATGCCAATGGAAATACCATTATGAAACAGTTCAAGAGTTTTCCCACAGGCTGTTGATTATATTATGAAAAGCTAGTGCAGCCAAATATTCCCTCTGGCATTACTTTGAGAGGGTAAAAATAACAACATTTGAAGATGGAAAAAAAACAAAACAGGTTCTATGAAATAAAACAACAATATCAAATTAGAAATGCATGATTGTTTCCAAAATGGGGACAGATGCCATTCAAAATCATGACATTAGAAGTTTTCCGGGCAAAGTCAAGGGCAGGTTAACATCTGGTCAAAAAAACTGAATTACAATAATCTACACCAAACTGATATTTTTGGGTAGGTAATTACTTATATTCTCACGAAAATTTATTTTGAAAAGAGAAAAAAAATTGTGGAAAATATTTTTTGAGGAGTTTTGTGAGTGTGAATGTTTGGAAAGTGAAAGTTTTCTGCCGTCATTCTGGGTTCATTTTATAAACCATCATAAATAAACTGAATTTATTCCAAATACATTGATATTTCACTACACTGGTTTACTAAAAAAAATTTTTATGCAAGTGGTCTAGGTTTTTTCAACTGAATTAGGATCATTTTGCACCGCTAAATCCAAAAATGGCATCTGTTTTTCTCAATCAGGTCAGGTTTTTTTTTTTTGCTAATTTGATTTAGAAAAATATGATCTTCTCACAAAATATAATAATTAATACCAAAATAAGATTGGTAAGCACACTTTATGAAACTTGTGACTTGATTCCTGTTAGGTACAATGGTGTTTTCACCGCAGATGTAGCAGAATACGTCAGGCTTATTTTTGCAAGATCTTCTAGTCGAAGCCATTTCATTCATCTGTAATATTAAAAAAACATTAATCATAAATTGGCAAAAGTAAAATCTTCAGAACTCGTTTATTGCAAGAAATATGAAAGAATTTTGTATCATATGATGTGAAAATGCCCATAAATGTAAGCAAAAATGTTAAAAAGCCAATATGTAGCATGGTTCAGAAAGTTGACCTGATTGAGCAAAATTAATGTGATTTTTGGATTCAGCACACCAAAATGATCCTAAATCAGCTCAAAAAACTTAATAAATTTGTTGTTGACCAGTGCTATTATATTATTTGTGTCATATTCTAAACACACAGTGTTTAAAATCAATAAATGCATATATCTATGCAAAATTCACTTGAATCTAATGTTAATATTGTTTGTATGTAAACAAAAAAAAAAAGGGGATAGGACACTGATAATTGAAATAAAAAATGTTTAATTTGATATTTACTTTTGTTGTCCATCTGTGACGCTGCCATTTTTCAAAACTCTTGCTCTTTAGGTATGATCAAATAATTTTTTCCTCTAACCAATTATTAGGTTGTAAAACAGAGGTTTAAGGTATACACTGACTACATTTTTAGGATGAAAATGTCATAGGAACTTCACTTTTGAGAACTTTGTAATTCTTGCAAAAAGTAGACATTTATTTTTTGTCCATCTGTCACGCAGCAGTTTCTGATATTTTTCATTTAAAAATATTTGAAACTAAATTTTGTCCTTTGAGTATGTTTAAGACGGCATTTAGACCTGTACAAGTATGTGTAATATTTGTCTTAAACTTTTCTGGCTCAAAATTATGAATCAAAAAGTAGTGGGCTTTCCATCTGTGACGCCCTTGACCTCACCCAACAGTCATTTTAACATACCATTATTTACTAAGTACAGGAGATCTAAGCCCTAAAGCTGACACATGACTGATACTAACGCTGCGTTTCCACTACATGGTAACGAGTCGACTCGGGTACCAGATACTATTCCTAGAGACTGTTTCCATTACAGCACAGGTGTCAAACATGCGGCCCGTCAAAGGTTCCAGTCTGGCCCGCAGGAGGAATTTGCAAAGTGCAAGTTCGGGCATCAAACTCAAAAATAATATCATAATAACCTATAAATAATGACAACATCAATTTTTTCTCTTTGATTTAGTGCAAAAAACATTAAATTATGAAAATGTTTACGTTAACAAACTATCCTGTAACAATAAAATGTGAATAACCTGAACAAATATGAACAACCTCAAATGTCTAAAGAAAATGAAGTGCAATTTTAACTATATTCTGCCTGTTACTAAATGTTTTTTGCCCTTGTAGATCTGATCTGTAATACATATGTATAAATGATAAGTCAAGGCGGAATATTGATAAAATTGTATTATATTTATATATTTCTTTACAAATTTCATTTTTTTTCAGGTTATTCACATCCTTTTTGTTTGAATACGTAAATATTGGCATAATTTAATGTCATTCTTTGCACTAAAACCATTTGGAGTTGTCATTATTTATTGGCTATCATGCTATTATTTTACTGCTCTGGCCCACTTCAGATTAAATTGGGCTGAATGTGGCCCTCGGAAGAAAATGAGTTTGACACCCTTGCATTACAGGATACTACCGACTTTAGCGTACCTGGTCGTCATAGCAACACTGCCCATAATTTCCGTGATGTTTGCTCAGGGAGTTGCGTGTTGCTCCGTCAAGCTCATGCTGAATCTGAAAGGACAGAAATGCCCGAAAACCCCCTCGACCCCCCTCGAAAAGAATTTAAATACTTTGACACTGCATTTTTTACACTGGCAAATTTACTGTGTACATAGAGATTAAGAGACAAAGGACTGTGACACTGAGGAATCTGTTCTATGCTGTTTTTTGTTTTTTTTTCACTTGGATTTCCATTTATGAATTTTGAAGTGAGTTTTGATGTGATGCAGTTGGAGTGTGGAGGTCAGTAGGGGATGCTTTGTCAGATCACATCAGTGATAATCTCAGATTCTGACTTGGTGCTGCTGTAGGTCACTGTGAGTTTCCAGTGGGATGCGTGACCTGAGCTCCTGTGAAGTGGATCTGACACAGGTAACGGCATCACACAGGTCTCCGTGGTCCCGTTTGGACAAAATAAACACTACTACTGAGTCTGTAAAAGGAGAAACACTTATGTAATCGTCCTGTAGACTCATGCATCTTAAAGTTTCAGTGTACTATTCTGGCATCATTGGGCAACAGTTCTATAATTACCTTTATTAGCTGAGAAGAAACAGGACATCTGCGCCTTCACATGTCTCAGTTTGGAGAGCCAAGGCAAAGTTACAGCAGATACAGATATATTAGCCCTACAACACATGCTTATTCATATATATATATATATACATTTATACATGTTTACATATCATCTTCTACCACTTAAAGCTGCAGTTTTTGATGTTTTTTAGTGTCACTAGTCACTTTTCAATTGGACATCTGCGCAAAACTTTACCATTATTTACTAAATGTATAAAAAAAAAAAAAACAGAAGTGCGTAATGTTGGTTTTTCCATTAACCCTCCGGTATCCGGGTGTGCTTTTTAGGCACACTTTGCGCTTCGTTTAAAAAAACTTCATATTATTTTTCACAATTTAAATAAGGTTAGAATTCAAAAGTTGCTCATTTGTGCATGATCTTTAAAATTCTGGCCACCAACTAAAAATTTGCACATTGTAAACAAAAGAAAATTACCAGACTAGCATCTGTCTCCCAAGTGTGCCTAAAACGCACTATTTCTTCCATTATAACCACTGTTTTTGATCCGTAAGCCATTAAGGCATAAATCAGGCTTCTTCTGTTATCTGGGTTTCATTTGAGAGGTGAGGGTCTAAATTAATTTATTAACGTTGTTAATGTTGCTGTTAATCATTGACATATGCCAGGCTGCAAAAATCAAATAATATGTAATCCAGTTTTTATGTAGTATTTTGAAAAAAACAAAAACAAACAAACATATTTAGGCTTTTTTTGCATCACAAAATGTAGTGAAATCATGATGAAAAGAGATCGTTTTAAGGGTTAAAAAAAATCTAAAATGAATGATTATTTGATATGTATGATTAGGGCTGACCTTGATTTACAAAAATAAAATCAAATTAGAGCAGAAAAATTAATCAATATATAATATTTAATAGTTTAATTTATAGGTGTGCCTTTTTGGCACACTTGGTGATAGATGCTAGTATTTTTGAATATTTGACCTAGCGCCAAAAATAATTATGCAAATTAACCAGTGTTGGAGTTAATCACTGACATATGCCAGGCTGCAGAAATCAAATAATATGTGATCCACTTTTTATGTAGTATATTGAAAAAAATTTTTTTTTTTTGTGTTTTTTGCATTCCAAAAAAATGGTTTGTTTACATTACACACATGGCATTTAAAGGGTTAAAAAATGTGACAATTATTGAGTATTTGGTATTTTTATTTAAGGCTCAAGTTGATGAAATAGAAAAAAGTGTAAAAGAATTAAAAACAAACTGTATGAAATTTTTTTTGACATTATTCCACAAGTGTGCAAAAAAGGCACACTTGGTGCTTAGTAAGGGCCTTGCTGGACGGGATACCGGAGGGTTAAATCACAAATGATTTGTTTATTTATTATCACGAGATGATACGAGATGTCATTCCATAAATATGGCGACGAACATAAATATGGTGTTAATTTACAGATATATTCATTATTATTATATATTACCCTTCTATCTCACACTAAATTAAAAAATGATTGGGTTTCCTGGTTTGTCCACACATACCACAACATGTTTCTTCTTCTTCTTCGCTTGTTGTAACGTCAGTCAGCATCCGTTTTTTTAATTCACCTGACTCTAGTTGCAAAAAAAGGTTTTTCCATTGCAGTTTTGCGTGATATACCATTTGCGCTATGCATGAAAAACCATCTCTTGCCAGCGCAAAAACTTTCAATCGAAAAATCAGAGTTTTGGAGAAATTGTTGTTTTTCCATTAGGTCAATTTTTATGCGCAAGTTATATTTGCGCAATTTGAGGGTCAATGGAAAAGCAACTACTGTGTAAAAATTCCATATTTAACTTTAAAGGGTCCATATTTTGCTAAACCCACTTTTATTAGCCTTTGGTACATTTATTTGTGTATTTGGACCCTAATAGTTCCAAAAGTTTGAATTTGAACCCTCCAGGTGCTGCAAAGCTATCTTTATATTCATTCTGGCAAAAATTGAGTGGATTTCTTTAGCCTTTTTAAATTCCTTCTTAATTTGTTATGTTTTATAGCTAGTTACGTCACGACATTTGCACATAAAAGGTTAAGACTTCTGACAAACATTTCTCCGAGCATGCCATAATTGTTGGTCAGCATACTGAAAATATGTCCAAACTTCAAGCTGATTACCTAAAATGTTCAGTAGTTGGTTGAATGGAACAGAGCAGCACAGTCAACAACCTGGAGGGGGTGTGGTCATGTGCATTTAAAGGGCCAGCGCTCAAAATGAGATTTTCGTGTCATTACTCAGAAATTGGGTTGAAGATAGACCTGTGGAGTTGAATTAATAAAGAATTTAGACCCAAGCATAGCATTTACAGTTTATGTAGACCACAGGGAAATGTTTTAAAATGCGTAATTCCATTAAAAAAAAGCAAAATATCACTTCTTTTAAAAAATCGTGATTCACATGGTCTGACAGGACATAAGACTTATCTACTCTTTGCCTCTGTTTTCAGGCTGTAGAAGAACTACCTCATGACACCCAGATTTTGACTAATCACACATGTTTTCAGAAAGGTCAGTAAGATCTATAAATGATTGACAGCTGTAATTACCAATCACTGATCAGATTCTGTGAGATGCAACCCGGATGCAATACGATAGCTCAACTCTCAACATGGAAAACACAACAGGATTAAATGATGTCAGGTCTACGCTGTAAGCCCATATAAGTTGAGTTTACTTAAAAAAATTAAGTAATGATTAATGAACTTTTTAAGTACATTTAACTTGCATTTAACTAAGACTTTAAGTTAAATGTACTTAAAAAGTTCATTAATTATTACTTTTTTTTTTAAGTCAACCACTTTTCTCAATCTTTTTCAAGTAAACTCAACTTATCCAGATTTACAGTCTCCCCCACTGAGAAAAGTAGCAAAACAGCTAGCGGACACCTAGCTAAGAGAAAATGTCCGTGGAATAAATTGATGGAACTGACAATAAAACAAAACGTTTTGGACAATAAAACAAAACAGTCCTCTCATGGTTAAAACAATTGACAATAGCCGACAGTCGCTTAGAACTTTGAGTTGTAGCAAGTCAGCTGGCGGACACCTAGCTAAGAGAAAATGTCCGTGGAATAAATTGATGGAACTGACAATAAAACAAAACGTTTTGGACAATAAAACAAAACAGTTTTCTCATGGTTAAAACAAACAATAAACAATAACTGACAGTTGTTTAGAACTTTGAGTTGTAGCAATTCAGCTAGCAGGTCAACGGAACTGGTGGATAAAAAAAAAAAAAAAAAATTTTGTACAATAAAACAAAACACTCCTATCATGGTTACAACAAACAATCGTCAATAGCCGACAGCCACTTAGAACTTTTTGATTTGTATATTGTATAAGCACCGAAACTCCTATAGCAGCCACTGTTTGACCGAAAGCACTGAGACTGGCATGTCCAGACATGTATGGGTAGTTGACAATTTATGTGGCCAAAAGAAAAAGACGAGGTCATAACTAAAATGTATTAATTTAAATCCATTTGACTTTTCTAGTAATGTCATCAAGCTAGGGCTGCACGATTTTGACAAAAAATAAAATCCCGAATTTTTTTCCCTTAAAAACTCGATTTTCAGTTTTTGGGTAAAACTACAAAAGACAACAGAAGTCAGCATGTTGTTTTTGTGAGCAGCCCACAATGCAAGGCACTGCTCCGACCTCAAATCTGTGACGGTATCACGTGATGAACCCACAGAAGTTTTTATTTTTTTCTTCATTAAATCTATATTGATTGAAGTACAGTACACAAACAATGTATACAACAAGAAAATAAAAGTTTGCCAGGGGGAATACACAACAATAAAATGTCATCAGAGCAAATACTGATGGTTTTTTATAGACTTTTTGTTTCCAGATTTATCTAACAGCTTTAAATAAAGTTCAACATCTTTTAAAAAAAGATATAATATTTGGTTTTGTGTTCCAGAACGTACATTTGTGAATGAAAAATTTAGCAAGTAAGATGAAATCGATTTGACGATTTCCTGTTTTTAAAAATCTTCCTTATTAAAAAATCTGAATTCAATTGAAAATCGATTAATCGTGCAGCCCTACATCAAACTTGTATTTTTAAGTGCATTCTAAATAATTCTTTAAAGTATATTTGACTTCCGAGCTCACAGTGTATATAGTTATATTCAACCTTTTGATTTAACTAGTCTCTAAATGAGTTACTCTGCTTTTTACAGCTACCACATTCTGTAATTAAACTGCCTTCACCTTAGTAATGTGTTTTCAAGGCTGACAACGACATAAATTAGAGCCACGAGAGGAAGACCAAGCCCAAACAGCAATAATTTAACTGTTGAAGAATATTAATAACATTAATGATTAATAATATAGACAGACACAGCTTGAACATTTGACCTTTGGTTTACCAGTCAAACAATTCACCACAGTGCTGTGTGGGAAGATACACTGTAAACCCCAATAAGTTAGTTTAACTCAAAAAAAATAGTTGAAACTGATTACATCGAAATTTTTAAGTAAAGTAACTCTAAACCTGTTGCCTTAAAAAAATTAAGTACTGAGTAATGAAAACTTGAGTGTATTAAACTTAAATGCTTGATTTGAATGGAATAGCTATTTTAAGCCCAACACACTAAATGTCAAGTTAATTTAACTTAAAATTTGTTCCAATGTCAATTCCTTTGTATAATCCACAAGTTCATTGAACTCAATTCTAAGTTGATTTAAGTTAAAATCTTCTGCTATAGACATTGCTTTGCATAATTATTAAACTCGATATATTGTAGTATGGATGGAAATTAGGCAAGGGGTTAGCTTAGTATAATTTACCAGTATAGGAAGTGCTTTTAATTTGGTAAAATTTGAAGATATACCCTGAACACAAAGAATGTTCTTCCTGTGGCTCTGACTCATGGTGCAGCTCTACAAAAATACAAAAATAAACACAAAAAGGCCAATAAACACTGACATACACACATTAAGTCCAAATTAACTCTAACCCCACCACCCCGCTGAACCCCTGCACAAAAAAACAACACATTTTCAACAACATGCCCAATACCCACAATGCAATGCAGAGATAAAAAAAACAAAACAAAACAAAACAAAAAAAATGGTGTGGTCATGACTAAAACTTAGTGATTTAAATCTATTCAACTTAAACTGTTTTTGTACTTTTGACTATGTAACAAATTAGTAGAATATACTTAACATTTTATAGTAATGTAATAAAGCTGAAATCATTTAAGTAGCTTGTAATTAAAGCATTTTAGTAAATACAAAGTCCAGGCTTATAGTGTAGGATACACTGCATGTTTAGACCGAAAAAAAAAATAAATAAAATACTCAAGCGTTAAGAAATTTACATAAAAGGGGATATATTAGTCAATTTTTTTTTTTTTTTTTTGCACTATTGATGTGTCCTTTTGTGCTTCACCATTGAATCAAAGTATTTGCATGTTATTAAATCTGTTTAACGTTGCATAACCATTTTATTAGTGTGTCCTAAAATAAGCATGTGATTTTAAGCAACAAAACATAATGAATGCAGCAAGGCCAGTATTTTTTTTTTTTTTTTTTTTTTTGTCACAACAAGTTATTGTATGCCAAGGATTGATGTGTGATTGCAAATATTAGGAAATACTATCCAAGATTAACATCCGCAATTCAACACAGGCAATTTCTTGTTCAGTAACACAGTCTGCTGGATTGTTTAAACAAAATCAATCACCCCCAGACTCCCCTTTACCATTCATGGTGGATCTCTAGCTGTGTATTAATTGACCCAGACCTCAGTGTTGGCATTGATTATGAACTCTTCACATGTTCCCAGTGGGATGGCTTTGAATGTATTGAATCACACCTCTAAGACATCCCTCACTCTCCCACTATAAGGACTCTTCTTCTCGGTTTGATGCCATTCTCCTCTATCTCTTTGTTCAGTCGCCTCTCCGTGATTAATCTAATGCATTTACCATGACCTTTTTGTCTCATTTCATACTAAATACCCCCCGCTTCATCATTATTTGGTTTTACTGTGGCTGGTTGTAAACTGCGATAAACTTTTTTTTTTTTTTTTTACAAAATAACGTACCAAATGTATCTATATTATACTCAGTGCCAATGAAGACGCAACACTTGAATGTGTTTTATAGTTCCTGAGCTGCATCAAAATGTTTAAGTTTCACCTGTATAAGATAATCCCAGACAATTTCTTAACAACCTGAGACGGGTTGAGCTATTGTCACACTTGAATGAACTTGTCTGCATTCATAAGACTTGTTTTTCTCGTTGCTCAGCAATGAACTGCTCAACTTAAGGAACTGTGTTCAGTTAAGGAGTGGTCATGTTCTGTATATAAAGGCAACCTGAAAAGCACAAAAATCATTTGCAATAACTCAGCGATGCCTAGACTGACACGTGACCAAACATGCTATGCTACGGGGCTCCTGGAGGCCGGAATCTCTGCTCGGCAGGTGGCACGCCGTTTTGGATGCAATGTGTCCACCATAGTCAGGATGCAACAGAGGCATGAAGAAACTGGCTCAACTGCAGACAGACCTCGCCCTGGACGAGCACGTGTGACCACGCCACAGCAGGACCGCTACATTGAGCTGCAGCACCTCCGGGACCGCTTTGTGACTTTTGGTTTTGGGGGTCCTTGAGTTTCTTTCTTTATCCTTATTTTTTTGTCAACAAATTTGGATGTGATTTTTTATTTTTACTGTATAGAAATGGCCTATGATTAATTCCAAAGAGCTTATGGAATAAAAATCCTCATCGATTTAAAAAAATATAAGAATCTTCAAGTGTTGCGTTTTCATTGGCACTGAGTATTATAAAAGGGAAGTGGACTCTGTCTGTGTGTCTCGGGCATCACACAAAATCCAAAAAGAGTTGACTGCTGCAGTTTGGCATACTTATGTATTTTTGGTCAAGAAAGAGACTAGTGAAAATGGTTAGTTGATAGGACCAATATTTTGGGAGATATTAGCAATTTTGGGATGCAATAGCCTTACAGTTGAAATATTGTTTTAATTTACAGGGTGGGGAAGCAAAATTTACAATATTTTGAGGCAGGGATTGAAAGACAGTGTATGACCAATTAGTTTATTGAAAGTCATGAGAATTTATTTGCCACAAGAAAATTTACATCATAGAAAATGTTTTTATTCTATGTGTCCTCCTTGTTTCTCAATAACTGCCTTCACACGCTTCCTGAAACTTGCGCAAGTGTTCCTCAAATATTCGGGTGACAACTTCTCCCATTCTTCTTTAATAGTATCTTCCAGACTTTCTCGTAATAGTTTTGCTCATAGTCATTCTCTCCTTTACATTATAAACAGTCTTTATGGACACTCCAAGTATTTTTGAAATCTCCTTTGGTGTGACGAGTGCATTCAGCAAAACACACACTCTTTGACGTTTGCTTTCCTGATTACTCATACGGGCAAAAGTTTCTGAAAAGGTATGGATAATAGTGTTAGGTATGATTATGACATCAATATATGTTTGGTTTCAAAACAATTGACGTAGTACCTGCTGAGAAAAAAAACAACTAAATGTTCATTGTAAATTTTGCTTCCCCACCCTGTAGATAGTTGAATTTTTGAGTTTAATCACATATTCGTCAGTATTAGTTAGGATTCCTTTAGTCTTTGTTAGGATAGGTCACATCTTGGTCACATACTAAACTGACAGAATTATGATCACAGGACAAATACACATGCCTACAGACGACCATAAACAACTAGAGATTAAGAGGTAAACACTAAATAGGGGGTTTTACAGAGAGTTGAGGTATCACATTTGCTTGACTTTAAAGTCAGATGACACCAGTCCATTTTCTGTAACCCAGCCCACCTAGCACAATGGGTTCAGGACACTGGTTTGAAGATCAGTTTACAAGGATTATAAAAGTGATGTGCATTGGAATGTCTTGATCCATTTTCCCTGTTTGGGGTGTGGATCCTCAGCTGAGTAATATTTTGTTTGTGATCAGATCAAGTCAATAATAAATTTATAAAAAATGAGACCTAAAAGTATCCAGACTTATTCTTGGAGCTTTCAACGAAAGAACACATTAACACAATCACATTGCTGTGCCCAGAATCATAGAATCATCACTGAGGTGGGATACCTAGCAACAGATAAACAATAGGGCCACGTTGCCATGGTGTCAAATTTCATGTAGAAACAGACATGCCAGCTGAGAGGTTATTCAACACAAAATGTCAGTGGCATTTACCGAGAAAGTAAAAAAAGTATAGGAATGAACTGTATCAGAGGATCTAGAACCCATGGTTGCCAACGGGTCAATGCGTTAGTGGGTTTATAAGTCCTGGTGAAATAGTTTTGCTGTTGGGTTTACAGCATTACCAACCGACCAACCAACCAACCAACAATTCTATCAACCAACCAACAATTCTATCAACCAACCAACAATTCTATCAACCAACCAATCACCCACCCAACCAACCAACCAACAATTCTATCAACCAACCAATCACCCAACCAACCAATCACCCAACCAACCAACCAACCAACCAACAATTCTATCAACCAACCAACAATTCTATCAACCAACCAACCAACCAACCATTCTATCAACCAACCAACAATTCTATCAACCAACCAACCAACCAACCAACAATTCTATCAACCAACCAACCAACAATTCTACCAACCAACCAACCAACCAACCAACCAACAATTCTATCAATCAACCAACCAACCAACAATTCTATCAACCAACCAACCAGCCAACCAACCAACCAACCAACCAACCACACAATTCTATCAACAAACCAACCCACCAAACCAACTCATCAACAAACCAACCAACCAACCAACCAACCAACCAACCAACCAACCAACCAACAATTCTATCAACCAACCAACCAACCAACAATTCTATCAACCAACCAACCAACCAACCAACCAACCAACACACAATTCTATCAACCAACCAACCAACCAACCCATCAAACCAACTCATCAACAAACCAACCAATCCAACAACACGCCCACCCACTAAAAAAAAAAACAACCCACCAACTACCCAGGGATGGACAAAACGCAGAGCACTTTCTTTACAAACATGCTTACATTTTTAGTTCATCTCAGATCTCCAAAAGTTGTTCTGTTCCAGCCAGCTTGATAAATAATAGCTGAAGCATCAACAAATGTTTTAGTTTTGCTATTTGGAGCAAGAGAGGAACCAGAGGACATCAGGACGCCCTAGCTTACAAACAAAAAGCAACCAAAGAGCTAGTACCTTTTAGAATAATGAATATTTTAAAAGCATTTACTCTTCTTTTGGTCAGTTTCAGTACTCGTATTGCTGAGCTTTGAATGAAATAGAACTGATTCATCATGTTTCTCAGTAGACCAGAAAGGATACCCTACATGCAGTGTCTTTGTGCTGATTCTTCACTTACTTATATATTGAAATAAAAATAAAACAGCAGACATAAAATTTCTGTTATGTATAATCCCCATTACACTGTAACGATTTATTCCTAGGTTTTAATGAATCCAATGACACAATATCATTAATTAATAACACACTGTACATGCATAAAATGACTGATCACATTAACATACAAACATAACTTTCATTTAGGATATTTCAGTGTCATTTGTAAGGATAGAAAACAAGCCAAAAACATTTACTTTGCATTGACAAGCGATATGTAACTGTTGTTTTTCTACCAATTAGTAATACAGCATATACTCTACATTTACTTAGCGCAGTTTTAGTAGTATTAGTTTTCTTTTTTTACCTTATATAATATACCCACATCACTCATGTGTTGTCTTTGAATGATAAGTTAAATAAGTCTACGATACAAAATTCAGGTCTGCAGGATGAGAAAAGCAACACAGAATTTGACTAACAGTAAGCTTTGAAAACACAATTAATGCTTTGCAAGTTTGTTTTATGATTCAGGTTAATTAAGCGAACCAGGAACGATAAGGGGGGTTATCTCTATGCATTATTCAACATTTTATTTGTTTACTTCTTTTTTTTTTCTTTGATGTTGTCACATCTCCTTTTACAGCCTACTGCATTCATTTTACACACCAAAACCATTATTATAATTTTACCCGCAATAGATGCACAAATAGTTTTGCTCATGTTTAATTGCTGCCTTTGCAAACATTTTGGAATGATGCAAACTCATTAATGGATATTTTTTTATTAGCGCATCAAACAGCATTTTGACATCTCGTATGAGCGTGCTGATTTGAGCTGAATACGTAATTTGATATTGCCTTTTTTAATTGGGTTTTTTTCACACAAATGAGTGCAAGTAAAATTAACTGCTAATTTGTACAGCTCTTTCTTGTATTTAACTCTGGTCCTTCAGATCTGCAGTGTTTGTTGGTTATGATATTCCATTTTCACCGCTTGTGCTTGGAATTGGTTCAAGGCAAAGAGATGGGGAGCATAATCTGTCCAAAGATGTGGACAGAATCACCATGACATGAAACATTGGTTGTTGAGGATCCATTTTGATGCCAGGAGTTTGTGTTTTGGCTGGTGTTGTATAGTAATAAAGTAATAATACTCCACTACTGTACTCAAGTATGTTTTGGGAAAATTTGTACTTTACTGAGGATTCTTTATTCTGTTTATCACTTTTACTTCATGACATTTCCTAACTCAATTGCATACTTCTACTCTGATACATTTTTAATGCACATTATTCATTACAAAAAATAAATTAAAGGACATTTGGTGTTTTCACCGCTGAGATTACCGGTGACTGCAACAAAGTCAGGAAGATGATTTGTCATTAGGCCTAAACACATGATGAACAAGTGCAAATGATGATCCACACTCAACCTGTTGGTGATCTGTTAATGAGAGCAACAGCGTAATATTTCAAATTCTGACTGCCTTTGGTTGTTATTAACATTTACTTGTACTTTTGCTTTCATTACTTGAGTACATTTAATTGTAGATTACTTCATATTCTTAAGTACAATAAATACAAGATACTTTAACTTGAGTAGCATTTCAGTTGTTGAACTTCTACCGAAGTCATATTTTGGTAGGGTACCTGTACTTCTATTTAGGTGTGACTTTCCAGTACTTTATACAAAACTACTCGCTTTTCCATTAGACATCTGCGCAAAACTTTACCGATATTTATAAAATGTTGAAAAAACAAAAGTGCGTAATATCAGGTTTTCCATTAAATCACAAATGCGATGATTTGTTCATTTATTATCATGAGATGACATGAGAAGTCCTTCCATAAACATGGTGATGAACATAAATATGGTGTTGATTTACAGATATATTCATTATTATTATTATATATTACCCCTCTATCCTGTACTAAATTTTAAAAAATGATTCAGTTTCCTGGTGTGTTCACACATACCACACCATGTTTCTTTTAAAACTCTTCTTCGCTTGTTGTAACACCCGGGTTTTTTTTATTCACGTGACTCTAGTTGCAGAAAAAGGTCTTTCCATTGCAGTTTTGCGTGATATACCAATTGCGCTATGCCTGAAAAACCACTTCTTGCCAATGCAAAAACTTTTCGTAAAAAAAAAAAGTGTTTTGGTGAAATTGTTCTTGCATTAGGCAAATTTTTATGTGCAAGTTATATTCGCGCAATTTGACAATCAATGGAAAAGCAACTACAGATTTTGGCTGTTGTCATCTTGGCTAGAAATGATGAGCTAAAGCTGGAGGAGCTAGGCTAATGAGCCAGTAAACTGTAGATTTTACAAAGTACAGGGTGATACAAAAAAACGGGAACTTTTTAACAATCCAATAAAACCAAGAGTGATGGAAGAAAAATATTTTATTCATAGTAATTGAAACCTTAAAACATGCCATTTAAGAAACGATGGAATTTTCATTTTTTAAAAATTACTTCCTGTAGATGGCGTCCTCCTGTACGAATGCGTTCTTGAAATCTGCTGTTGAGATTCCTCATTGAGCGCTGCAACATCTCAGCTGGGATACTGTGAATTTCATCCTGAATTCTCTGTTTTAACTCATCCAGAGTTCTTGGTCGAGTCGTGTACACTTTACTCTTGAGATAGCCCCACAAGAAAAAAATCACAAATGGACAAATCTGGCGATCTAGGGGGCCAGGGAACGTTACCGAATCTTGAGATCACACGGTTACCGAACAATTCTCGCACAGCCGCAAATGGTTATTAAAATAGGGGTGTGTTTACTTGCTCAAGGTCACTGTCTCGCAGTGCTGCCACTTGCTCATGTCTGCCAATATGCACTTCAAAAAATTTTGGGTCACCCTGTAATTTTTAAAAAAGGAAAATTCCATCATTGTTTCTTAAATGGCATGTTTTAAGGTTTCAGTTACTATGAATAAAATATTTTTCTTCCATCACTCTTGGTTTTATTGGATTGTTAAAAAGTTCCCGTTTTTTTTGTGTCACCCTTTATATGCGTAACAAAAGACAGAGGTACCACTGTAAAGATGACAGGGTCAAACTTAAATGAGTGACACTATGATGACACCTAGCATGTAATGTTAGATAGATCTGCAGGCCCTTCAGTTTCCAGCTGCAGACCTTGGCAAATGATGGAGTAAAAACAAGTGACAATGTAACTCAACCGAATGATAATAGCATTAGAAAAATCTGACTGGAATGGAAAATGCACATGAGATGACAATGTTCCATGTTCACATGAGCAACCACCCAAAGGCTGAATAACAGCACATACAGCCATTCAACCACAGCCTAACAGTAGGTCAAGTGAAGAGTCAGTGACATTTGAACAGCTCACACCTTTTCTGCAAAGAACCACCATCATAATTTAACCAGTGACATGAATCCTGGTTTACACAACAACATCGACAGCGGGTGAGTTGTTTCATTTTACGAGTTACAATGAAGAGGACATCAACTCATTATCACTGTTGTGCAAGTTACTTCCAAACTGTAATATGTAACAGATTATTACCTCTGCCAAGGAGGTTATGTTTTTGCCGGCATTTTTTGGTCTGTCAGTCTGTCCGTGTGCAAGACAACTCAAAAAGTTATGGATGGATTTGGATGAAAATTTCAGGAAACGTTGATACTGTGTCTGTGCTCTCCGAATGCTTCTAGTTTGTTAATGTTATTTAAAAGTAATCCCTTACTTTACAATATTACTGTCTCAGAACTGTAATGCGTTACATGACTCCTGTATTACTTTTGAGTTACATACAGACCCTCATCATAAATGGTGAAGCAAGATATGAAAAAAAAAAACAAAAAAAAAAACTAGAAGCACTCGGAGAGTGCAGACCTCCGCCAAGGCTGATCAGTGGGCCCCCCCGTGGGTCCCCCCACCCCCGCTCACCCCCAAAAGTTAATAATTTCTTCCTTATCCCATTTCCAACAAACCCTGAAAATTTCATCAAAATCTGTCCATAACTTTTTGAGTTATGTTGCACACTAACGGACAGACAAACAGACAGACAGACAAACAAACCCTGGCAAAAACATAACCTCCTTGGTGGAGGTAAACATGCAAAATACAGCACAAGAGATTGGAAAGGCTCGGGACGCATAAATTTGCACCCCTAAGTACATGTGAACAGATACCTCAGTAAGTAACGCTACAGTCTACGATGTTCGAATCCCAGCAGGAACGCTTGCATTTTTTCAACATGTTCAACTAGAAGCACTCGGAGAGCGCAGACCTCCGCCAAGGCTGATCAGTGGCCCCCCCGGTGGGCCCCCCCACGCCAAGGAGGTTATGTTTATGCCAGGGTTTGTTTGTTTGTTTGTCTGTCTGTCTGTCTGTTTGTCTGTCCGTTACTGTGCAACATAACTCAAAAAGTTATGGACAGATTTTGATGAAATTTTCTGGTCTGCGCCACCCACCATGGGCCCCCCCACCCCCGATCACCACCAAAATTTAATCATTTCTTCCTTATCCCATTTCCAACAAACCCTGAAAATTTCATCCAAATCTGTCCATAACTTTTTGAGTTATGTTGCACACTAACGGACAGACAAACAAACAAACAAACAAACAGACAAACAGACAAACAAACAAACCCTGGCAAAAACATAACCTCCTTGGCGGAGGTAAACAGGGGGTGCTGTGCCAAGGACGAAGGTAGATAATAAAGAATTCTAACTCGTCATAGAAACGTTAGCTTACCTTGTAATTGCTAATCACAGGGTTCATTTTTAATGCTAACTAGCTTCTTAAAGCAAGGTTAGGGTTAGTAATCAGCATACGTCTATGTGGCCAATGTACCGTCTTCTGACATCTTCACTCATTGGCTGAACACAAATAGGAAATCGAACTTTCCTACCGCATTTTTGATTCCTTAAGGTCTCACGGTCTTGCTGTTTTTTTCATTTGCGCAAGTAAATTATGGGCGAAAAGTGTGTTGTCATGCAAACACTACTGAACACGTGCCAAGTAAAATATTACTGAAAATTGATTAGTAATGCCTTACACTAACTTGTGCCTTATGCAATGCCTTGTTCAGAATATTAACTAATTCCAGAATATATTACCAACAAATTAATCAAAAATAGCATTTAACACATGTAATGTATCTCCTGCCGCAAGGTGTATCCTCATCATATCAAAAGTAAAGTCTATCTATCGTCACACATTCTAGATCCACCATTTCATTATGATTCACCCAAGAGTAAAGGTTTTAGTGACATAATCATGCTCTGTAATTTCATTCATGAGAAAAAGCTGCAAGTAATGCGAACTCTGATTGACAGGTGACCACAGAAAAATCGGCCGTTACAGTGAAAAAGATTATGGATTTTTTTTAAAGTGAGCATCGCAAACGTTTGATATAATAGGTTAAATGGTAGAGAAACTGTTTTTTATCCTCAATATGTACACGTATATATCTGAGGGGACATTATGATGATTGGAATTCTACATAACTGATTAGAAAAAACAAATTACCTATTGTGAAATGAGTTTTAATAGTTAAAATAACATGTTTTATTTTAACACACATACATTGAATAGAAATAAATGTGTTCTATAGAAAGGCCCACATCCTCCTGAGACCCAGGAAAGTAAATGTTTTGGCTTTTTTATATTAAACGCTTGTCTTGATTGGAAAATGCATAGTGCAACAGTTTTTTTTTTTAGATATCTTTTTATTTTTTATTTATTTATTTATTTATTTATTTATTTTTTTATGGAATGTCCTTTGCAGTGGACAGCATTTGTGAAGTAAAACTGTGAAACTTTTGTCCCCTACAGAGGACAAAAATGAATTGCTGGGTCTCAGGAGGATAAAAAAATAGAAATAAAATAAAGTATAAATGCAAAACTACCAAAATACTAATTAAAAGATTTGAATAAATGAACAGTTCCTTGTTTCATATCCTGCTTCAGATCCAATATGTGACATATTTCTAATATTAACATATTCAGGACAGTGTGTGCTTGCCTCAGATAAGACGGAGAGGAACTATGTGAAAGAAGATTGGCTTTTTTCCAGTTTACATCATTCTTACCTGATCTTTCATATGCCTCTGCTTCCTCCTGCCTCTGTGGTTGTGTACATGTGTGACTCTGTATCAACGCCCTTAATAACTCCACGAGCTACGAGTTGAAATCCTCCCTCTGCATCTTCACTGATCCTTCGGCAAAGGTTAATGTCACGCTCCTTATCACACATTTAACATACTGTTACCCAAGCATCATCATACACGTTATACGATGGTAAAACACTCCAGAGGCGACAGAAGGTGCATGATGGCTGATGTTACACTCAGGCGAGTACATTACACTGGTTAATTCATAGACTGTGTAGAAACAGTGTACAAAGCCTCTGTGATGTCACCTACTGTGTTTACGCTGTTTGGAATCCTCAAGTTTGACATTTTGACGATCACCATCAGAGGCTGAAGAAGACTGAGAGTTGGAACATGCCCTTAACGTGCTACTGAACGTCTTGAAAATATTAACCACTAAAATCTACCTTGTGGAGCACTACCAAATAAATTCAGCTACTTGATAAAAACTAACATAACTAACAAACTTGAGTGCTACCTGACCACAGCAGGCTAAATAACACACCATATAGTATTATATTATATGGTATATATTATATTATATTTATACAGGGTGGGGAAGCAAAATTTACAATGAACATTTAGTTGTTTTTTCTCAGCAGGCACTACGTCAATTATTTTGAAACCAAACATATACTGATGTCAAAATCATACCTAACACTATTATCCATACCTTTTCAGAAACTTTTGCCCATATGAGTAATCAGGAAAGCAAACGTCAAAGAGTGTGTGATTTGCTGAATGCACTCGTCACACCAAAAGAGATTTCAAAAATAGTTGGAGTTTCCATAAAGACTGTTTATAATGTAAAGAAGAGAATGACTATGAGCAAAACTATTACGAGAAAGTCTGGAAGATACTATTAAGGAAGAATGGGAGAAGTTGTCACCCGAATATTTGAGGAACACTTGCGCAAGTTTCAGGAAGCGTGTGAAGGCAGTTATTGAGAAAGAAGGAGGACACATAGAATAAAACATTTTCTATTATGTCAACTTTCTTGTGGCAAATAAATTCTCATGACTTTCAATAAACTGATTGGTCATACACTGTCTTTCAATCCCTGCCTCAAAATATTGTAAATTTTGCTTCCCCACCCTGTATATATTATATTTTAATAAGGTTTTTCCCAGGATTATCACAGATTTTCCCAGGATCATCTCTGGACCTGCTGCTGTGGTCCTGCCTCTCTCCTGCCTTCATCATCATCACTCACTTATCCTAAACTGCCTCCATGTGTCTCCCCCTACTCCACCCTTCTCCCCCAGTCTCTATCTCTATCGCTCTCTCTTTTTCTCTTTCTTTACTCTCTCTCTTTAACCCCAACTGGTCAAGGCAGACGGCCATCCTCCAGGAGTCTGGGTCTGCTCCAGGTTTCTGCTGTTAAAGGAAAGTTTTTCCTCGCCACTGTCACCAGTCACAAGTGTTTACTCCTGGAGGATCCTGTTGGGTTTCTGTAAATTGGCTTAGAGTCTGGTTTTGACCAACTCTATATATAAAGTGTCATGAGATAACTTTTTTGTTGTGATCTGGCGCTATATAAATAAAATTTGATTGATTTATTTGATTGGTTTTCCCCTGTAAGTCGCTTTGGAAAAAAGCGTCTGCCAAATGCATAAACATAATCATTTGAATTAATGCTATTAGCAAATGCAGCCAAGTTTTAAAAGGGTGATTAATGTAAGTAGATCCTTCAACCTATTCCGGGAGTTCTCTCTGTGTTGCCATGGTAATGCTATGTGAGGCTCATAGCCCTACACACATATAATACATCCATGTTATTTATCCCATTTCTTTGCTCTATTTATTATTATTGTGGCTTAAAATTTTCAAATTTTATGTTCTTATTCTGGTTTTTATCCCAGATTGTTCTTATCTTTTCTGGTTTTTATTGTGTTCTGTTGCATCTTGTTTTTATTTATTTGATCTTATTTACTTATTTTATTCTTGTACTTATCCATGCTGCTATACTGATGAATGGTGGAACACTGAGCACTTTTTGTCCTGTCTGTAAGCGTGATCAAGTACCTGTCTTACATGTTCAACGTATGTATTGTTGTAATACCAAAGCAATCACCTAGACTGCAAAACAAATCTACCTACGGGTACAAATAAAGTAACCTTGACCTTGACCTAAAAGCTTGACAAGCAACCAATTTTTGGAAAACAACATAACTCAAACAAGTACTTAAATGGGAAAACACCGAAAACAAGCTAACAGTCTGAAACCAGCGAATTTCCTCAAACAAAAGATCAATGTGAGAAACTTTCCACTGAACCAGCTAAAGAAGGCAAAAAATAAAAGTTGCCTTATGAAGCGATGATTAAGAATTTGCTGTTTTCTGATCATTGCTTGGTTTTATATCAATGAAGTGTCTTCTATTGACTAATCCATTATTTTGTGTTACATTGAAATGATTCGGACTAGAAACAAATGGCTCGATATTTAACAGGTTAAGTACCAATGAACTTTATGTTTTATTCAATAAACAGAAACAGAAAGGTCCACATGTAGGAAAAGCTACACACAAACCTCACTTACAATACTTCAAGCATTTATCCAGGTGAGTTGTATAGAAACTACAAATATTAAGGTGGAAATAAGCTAGCAAGACTAAAATGTAACCTTAGGCTCAAGGTATGAACATGTTCATTTCTTCTGTAAATTTTAACATCCTAACGTTGCAGTCCATGAGGACTGTTTCATTTTTAGTCAACATAAAGTTAACATTTGCTGAAGCTTCAACTTTTGACACATAATCTTTCACCCCTGCAGTTACAATGTGGCACTACATGTTCATATTTTGTCCAAGCTGCTTCACTGGAACAATATTGTTTAATTTTCATCACTGTGAGGCTGTCTGACAAAATCAACATCTATAGATTAGGGACAACAGCTGCACTGTTTGGCAATATTCACATAAAATATTTAAAAGCAGAGAGCGCAGACAGAAATAGAAGTGAGAAAAGAAAATGTGCGTGTACGTAGGGATGGACAACTGACTCCCAGCTTCTATGCCTCTCTTTTACTCCCCCAGACAACCCAAGAACTCTGAATGCAAGGAAATGTATGTGCAAATTGACAATGGGAAAAATAAAAACCATAAAAAGATTTAGTGGGAAAAATAAAAACCATAAAAAAGACTTAGTGGGGGAAAAAAAAACTAGGAAAACACTTTAGCTTGAAAAAAAACCTGGGAAAAAATTCTGTGGAAAAGAAAAAAAAAAAAAAGGGGGGGGGGGGGGGGGGGGGGGATTTGTGGGAAAAACAAAAACCAGAAAAAAATTGTGGGGGAAAAAAACAGGAAAAAAAAATTAAGGGAAAGATTAAAAACCAGGGAAAAGACTTAGTCTGTTTTAAACAGTCCTAAATACCTCACATATCACTAATTGATGCCTTTGGGATTATTTAGAACTGTCTTCTTCCCTGGAGTCTCTGTGCTCTATGTCCTCACAGGTTTTCCCTGGATCATCTCTGGACCAGCTGGTGTGGTCCTGCCTCTCCTTGCTTTCATCATCATCACTCACTTATCCATATACACAGTGTGTTCCATAATTGCTGTAACTGGCGTGAAACTGAAAGTGAAACTTAACTTTGGACATCCGACTCCTGGCATCTGTGCCTCTGTTTTACTCCTGAGCTTACGCGAAATTTTCATAACTTCTAACCTGTATCCACTGGGCCCCCTGGGAATGCTGGGCCCCATTAATTTGTCATGTTTACCCCCCCCTCCACTGTTCTCCTTCACTGTACCAAAAATGTATCGACTGAAGACCCCTGTACCGAAAATATACCGAACCGAAAATTTCTGGACTGTTACACCCCTACTGAATATACTTTTTTTTCTCTCCTGGCAGAGGTGTATTTCAAGATCAAGGCCACCAGATTCCAGACTTGAACTTCCATAAGAATCTTTGGGGTGTGCTGGAGAAGACTTTCCACATGAACGTTTAATACAGCTTTTTTTTCAGGTGCCATTACTCATGCAATGTCTTAAGTGAATGGAAATGGTTCCGAAATTAGCGCATGTCCTTCTGCTTAGGTACAATTACTCTTGTTCATTAACTCTTATTTATTGATTCTGACAGACAGGGAAGGTTGGCAGATGAAAAACGTGAGCACATCAGTGAAAGTTGCTCTAAGTATGTATGGGCTGGATCTTGTTTGTATGATATGGATGCAAGGAGTATGTTTTTGCGTCACACCCCATGTAATAGTTTCCCCTTCACAGAGCTTTCCACTGATGCACTGTAGTCACTGCACACCTGGCTCTGTTTGAAGTCAATGCGTCACCCCCCCAGGGTCAATAAAAACATTAGGAGCTCTGATGAAACCTGCTCACACGTGCATGCACGCACTGATATGCAAATACCTATTTGAAGTCATTCTAGCTGCGGGCGTTGCAGACACTGATAGCACCGAGGGTCTTAAATCTTTAAAAGCCAAGATGTTATTCTGTTTCTTTGGGATTCATATTTAAACTACAGTAACACCCAGTATCCGTTTCTTCTCAGATCTTAGTAACATGCACTGCATCACACACATCGGGAACTAGGAAGTAAGAAAATAACACAGCTGTTTGTTAAATCAAAATAGAAATGGGAAATCCTGCCCCATCCAGTTGCGCCCCCGTGGGACTTTATCTTGGGGGTAACAAAAAAATGTAGACGTTAAAGCTGCGGGAGACTTTCGTCACCGATTTTTCATCAAATCTGTAAAACCCCAGTCATAGCCTAAGTATCACGAATGTGTAAATCTTTCTGTGATTACTCACCTGAATCTCTTCCCTCACGGTGAACAATTTCTAAGTGTACTCCACCATAACCAAACCATTTGTTTACAAACAGAGCCCGTAAGTAACTCGGGTATCTTCAGAATTTTGTCACGATGTGCATTGTGGGAAGCGGAGGTTCGCGCAGCTGCCTGGTAGCAGCCGCTGCAACAAACACGAAGCAGAAACGGCAGGAGCTCCACTTCCCTCCAGCCGTTTCTGCGTCGTGTTTGCAGCCGTATGATATCATATGGTTGCACTGCCGGGGGTCGAGTTGGTGCGGGTCCAAAAAAAGTCACTTGATTTGTGGGGCGGGTCAAATAATTCCACAAAAGTGGGCTGAAAAAAAAAAAACAAACAAACCCCGACACACACATCACTAGCACAAGGCCAAGACTGAAGGAAGAAGATGACAAAGAGCAGGATTATTAAATTGATTGTGATCCACGAAAACTGTCATCTAAGTAATGTTCTGTGAACCATGTAAGCACGATCAATACTGAATAATAATTTGGACCACCTGTGTGTTTGGATTATTCTGTTCATTTATTTCATGAAGACAATGCGCTCTTTTCTGTAACATGCTGAGCGTCTTTTCTGCCGCTGTCTTAAACTTTTCCCACTTTATATTGTTCACTTCAATTTAAAAGAAAATTCAAGGTGTTAGCCTATGTTTAGTTTGGTTAAAATGTCTCAGAAGGACTGTTGATGCTTGTGTCTGGCATGTTTTTTATTCTGCTCTTTTCTGTACATTGTGAATGTTACAGTGAACGTTTGTACAAGTTGTTCATTGTTGAACAGCTGTGTGTCTGTGTTGTTCCTCCACTGTCAATGTGATGACGTCATCATACGACTAGTCGACTTGACTTCGACTTTATTGACAAATAAGTCGATCTGAAAAAATCTGAAATCACTAGTGCCCTAGTACATACAATATAATGTGAAAAAACATAGCGTGACAAAACATGCGTAACATTCATAACCTTTGCTACTAAATGTTGATATTGAGAGATAAATCCAAATAGCACCAGGGTTGAATTGGATTGAAGTTAGTGAAACAGAGGGGATAACAGCTAAACTGAAAATGTGTATCTGTTACATGATAGCACTAGCAGTAACTGAATTAGCATTAGCTTCCACCAGGGCTTCTGAGGGCATTATTTAACATCAAATTCTTGTGAAACCCTCCTGAAACACACCAGTAGCCATACTTACATGTGCAATTCCAGGAAAAAGGTGGCTTTAGTTTGGTCTTATACAGCCTAAGGCATTTCAACTTTTTATCCTAAATTACATTTATAATATTGCAAAACTATTGTGAAGGACACCTTTCCTTTCCAGACCTTACTTGATTGAGTAGAGAGATGTCGATTTCCATTGGCAAGTCACAGAATTTGTAATAAACTGAATATGGGTCTTGAATGTTCTCTGATGGTATATAGTATTTGATTGTTGTTACAGTTGTAACAGTAACTTCTGTGAACCATGTGATGTGTTAGGGCAGTGGTTCCCAACCTCATTTGGCTCGTGACCACATTTTAACATCACAATTTTCTGACAACCCCAGATATTACAAACAGAGACATTTTTTTGCTAAAATTAATTTGTTTTTGATCATATAATAGTTTGCTATACTATGTTGCAAATAAACATCAATTTTAGACGACATTTAGTCTATACAATGTATATTATTATGGACGGAGGCAGAAAAGCCAGGTTTAGATTACTGTACAAAGTGAGAATTTTATTTTCCTTGGTCAGGATATGTACAGTCAGTCCAGCGTGTACTTACAAGGCTGCAATGAATTACCAAATGAATTTAGGAATTTTGAATCAATAAATACATACTGACCACAATGAACATTTGAAAGATAAACAGTACCACAGTGCTTCAGTTTCAGCTTCAGAGTTTGTCATGTCTCTTACGTATTGGGATTGTCTCTGTCAACTCAACAGATATTTTATTAGTAAGTTTTGTTTTTTTGTTTTTTGTATTTTTATCAATTTCTAGAAATTCCAGGCGACCCCATGTGGGGTCCTGACCCCAAGGTTGAAAAACACTGTGTTAGGGGTTTGGAGCTGCTTTTCAACTTCCAAAATCATAGATCCTCACAAGTTCTTCAGTAAAGACAATATTATGCCATTTCCACCTAGCTTCCTATACATTACTAGTGACAGTTAGTGATGGGAATTCCGGCTCTTTTTAGAGAACCGGCTCTTTTGGCTCGGCTCACTAAAAAGAGCCGGCTCTTTCAGCTCCCAAGTGGCTCTTAAGATTTTTTAGTGCTTAAATTAATTTATTACTAAGGATAATGTAAAGTTATGTGCAATATGAATTACTAATGTAAAAAAAAACATGCACTATATCAAATGTTTATGTAAATGTAAATACACCTTTATTTATACACTCTACAGCACAGGTGTCAAACATGCGGCCCAGGGGCCAATTCTGGCCCGCCAGAGGGTCCAGTCCGGCCCTTGGGATGAATTTATGAAATACAAAAATTACACTAAGATGTTAACAATCCTTTAAGTTCAGGTTCCACATTCAGACTAATTCAATCTCAAGTGGGCAGGACCAGTAAAATACTATCATAATAACATATAAATAATGACAACTCCAAATTTTTCTCTTTGTAAATGTAAATATTTTTATGTATTTACACTTAAAACAAAGTGTAATTTCGCATAAAAATGTGAATAAACCTGAATAAATATGAACAACCTGAAATGTCTTAAGAGAAATAAGAACAATTTTAACAAGATTTTGTCTGATATTGAATGTTTTGTTTGTTTGTAGATCCACTGTAATCTGTAAGTTCTATTGTACATGTGTAAATGATAAACTGAGGCAGAATATTGTTAAAATTGCGCTTATTTTTTCAGTTTGTTCATGTTATTCACATCTTTTGAAAGGATAGTTTGTGGATGTAAACCTTTTCATAATGTAAATTTATTTTTTTCGCTCTAAAACAGAGAAAATTTTGGAGTTGACATTATTTACTTAGTTATTATTTTACTGGTTCGGCCCACTGCAGATCTAATTTAGCTGAATGTGGCCCCTGGACTATAAAGAGTTTGACACCCCCGATACAGTATAATTTAAAATACAGTTTGTAGATTTAACCCTTTATAGGGCACTCATTGAAATACTCTGAAATTCAAAATTGCAACCTTAGCGTGTTATTGGACATCGTCATCTCCCTCCTCATAAAACAAAACAACAAAGTAAACAAAGTATAATTTTGCAACAAAAAAAAAATTGAATAACGTGAACAAATATGAACAACCTGAAATGTCTTAAGAGAAGTAAGTACAATTTTAACAAGATTCTGCCTGTTACTAAATGTTTTGTGTATTTTTTATATTATAATGCGCATGTGTAAATGATAAACTGAGGCAGAATATGTAAAAATTACACTTATTTTTTCAGTTTGTTCATGTTATTCACATTATTTGAAAGGATAGTTTGTAGATGTAAACCTTTTCATAGTGTAAATTAACTTTTTTACTCTTAAACACAGAGAAAAGTTGGGAGTTGACATCATTTCTATATTATTATGTTATTATTTTACTGGTTCGGCCCACTGCAGATCAAATTTAGCTGAATGTGGCCCCTGAACTAAAATGAGTTTGACACCCCTGCTCTACAGCGTGATTAAAAATAAATAAATTAGAAAGTGCAAAAAGAAATGCTTAACTGTTTACAAATGACCTTTACTAACTTTTAACTATTTTAAACTTTTAGCTTTCACAGCGATGCTGTAGATACTGCAGTAGCAGCAGCAGTTGCAGTAGACACACTGGCACCTTCAGCAATATCTCGTTCACTTGCTTGTGTTTTTTCTTCCAGTTGCTCTGATGGATGAACAGTTCTCGTGTGTCTGTGCAGGTTGTTTGTGGAGCCAGCTCTATGACATTTTCGTCTTGTACACTCTACATTCTGCCTTAGTCTGGTCAATGTAATTGAAATGTGTCTAGATTTTGCTGCATTTCCTGTTGTCACTCATTTTCTCAACTTTTTTTTTTACCTTTCCAGTCCGTTTGCGTTGTGGTCCCTGCTCTCTCTCTCTCTCTCGTCTCCCTCCCTCCTGTTGATGTGCGTGCTGTGTGTGTAACTCCGCCCCTCTCCCCTCTGGTCAGGGGGGGACGAACAAACGAACGGGACAAAGCAGCTTCCAATCAGGAGCCGGCTCCCGTCGTTCACGTCAAAGAGCCGGGCTTTAAGAGTCATTTCATTTGTGACCGACACATCACTAGTGGCAATGTGAGGAATTCTACTAAATTCTGGACATAAGTGGGAAAGAACCACTACAAATGACTAAAGATAATGTTAATAAATGGCTTGAATAGCTTATTTTAATTGCCATTCTACACAATTTTGAAAGAAACACTGAATTCATAATTGTAACAGGCTTTTTAAAATAATGAATATTGGCTGGTGTTAATTATATAATGTTAAAGTTGATTAGGGTGCCTACTAATTCACAGTGTCACAGGATGTTTTATTACTTAGCTTCAGCTTGATATGATGATTTTAGGTTATGCTGGTTTTTTATTCAAATAATTCTGAATTTATAGATGTTAAAGCTAGTATTCAGACACAATTTATGACTGTCCTGACTGATGTAATCTAAGTAGTTTATCAGGATTAAGAGCTGGCCCTTGTGGACATCAACTTGTGTCGGATATTGCTGTAAATACAACACTAATGTTTAATTCTAGTGTCATAACCCAAGGCCTTCAAGGGAAGAGCTCCAGGTGGGTGGAGCATTACACCAGTCAGGGACGAGATACGTGGAGCTACTGTAGCACGGCTGCTGTTAAAATTTGTAGCGTCCTAACAGTGTGTTTGTGTGAGTGAAGGAGGAGAGGTGGCTGGCAGAGATTCATGGGCGCAGGGTGACTGTGTGTTTATCTCCGAGTCTCCCAGGGCAACGCACACTGGGCTGGAGGGGCATGACTATCAGTCAGAGCGACACACACATTTGGATAATCTAACAAATACACACAGACTCTTGCACATACAGTTTTACACCCATTCACATCTACAACTGAAGATAGATATGGGTGAGTGTTTGTAGGGGTATTTCATCATCTTTACATTTCCAACCACAGACCTTCATTTGTCCAGTACCTCCGTCTAGCCTGACACAGCTTTAACTGTCTCATTGCAGTTCTTATGGACTTCCACACTCCACTCCAGTCTGATGACTCACTCAGTTCATGGCAGCCATCACTCAGTAATGATGGCTCCGGGTTCATCACATCATCCATACAAACAGAGAAAGCCGACAACTCCAGGTGTACAGGGTGGGGAAGCAAAATTTACAATATTTTGAGGCAGGGATTGAAAGACAGTGTATGACCAATTAGTTTATTGAAAGTTATGAGAATTTATTTGCCACAAGAAAATTGACATAATAGAAAATGTTTTTATTCTATGTGTCCTCCTTCTTTCTCAATAACTGCCTTCACACGCTTCCTGAAACTAGGGTTATATATACAGCTGCAGAAAAAATTATTAGACCACCCTTGTTTTCTTCAATTTCTTGTTCATTTTAATGCCTGGTACAACTAAAGGTACATTTGTTTTGACAAATATAATGATAACAACAAAAATAACTCATAATAGTTTAATTTCAGAGCTGATATCTATCCATTTTCCATGTTTTCTTGATAATAACCAAAATCACTTCAGTTCTTACATCAATATCTATGGCATTGTACTGACAAAAACAGTGCTTTTAGGCATTCCATGTTTTATTTTCTGTCTGTTTTAGTCACATGATACACACAGGAGTTAGTACTTGATTGCATAACTATTGTTTTTGATATATACAGGGTGGGGAAGCAAAATTTACAATATTTTGAGGCAGGGATTGAAAGACAGTGTATGACCAATTAGTTTATTGAAAGTCATGAGAATTTATTTGCCACAAGAAAATTGACATAATAGAAAATGTTTTTATTCTATGTGTCCTCCTTCTTTCTCAATAACTGCCTTCACATGCTTCCTGAAACTTGTGCAAGTGTTCCTTAAATATTGGGGTGACAACTTCTCCCATTCTTCTTTAATAGTATCTTCCAGACTTTCTCGTAATAGTTTTGCTCATAGTCATTCTCTTCTTTCCATTATAAACAGTCTTTATGGACACTCCAACTATTTTTGAAATCTCCTTTGGTGTGACGAGTGCATTCAGCAAATCACACACTCTCTGACGTTTGCTTTCCTGATTACTCATATGGGCAAAAGTTTCTGAAAAGGTATGGATAATAGTGTTAGGTATGATTATGACATCAATATATGTTTGGTTTCAAAACAATTGACGTAGTGCCTGCTGAGAAAAAACAACTAAATGTTCATTGTAAATTTTGCTTCCCCACCCTGTAGTTTCTGATTTATCATATGAAGTCACTTTGTCAGATAATATATAGTGGTTAAAATTTGCTTAGAGGTCTTATTTATGTCTTTGTGCATAAGAAATCAATCTCAGTGAACACCTCAAAGGAACTTTGTGTTGGTAAATGCAAGTTATGCAAATTTACAGGATTTCAGTTCTGTTGCAACATGTTGATGGTCATATGAACTATGTTTTCAGCTCAAAAATGTCCAATTTCATCACAATTAATGCTATATTTTCATGTCACAAAAGGCTAAGTTATATTTTAACTGAATTTACCTGAAAAACAAATATTCTATTCTTTTAGATTCCCCAATTTTTCTTGCCAGATTCTTTCCTACATATCACGTTTTATTTTTACAGGTTGCAATATGGAGTATGGTGCTGATCCATCCTGCTTATGTTACACCAATACATACATTAACCCTTTCATGTAAAGTGGTCACTACAGTGGACAGCTATTCTACAGCTGTTCTCTTGTATATTCATGGGTTTTGTTGTTTTATTTCATTATCAGCCAACACAGTGGACACTTATGCATATGTAACTTTGCTGTTCTTGATAAACCTGATCTGCAGTAACATGTTTGAGTGTAAATCAATTGTTAATAGACTGTAATTATCATTTTTTCTTTAGCAAAATGTTTTTTGTTTTTTGTTTGTATATTATCTCCATGAAGTGAGTAATAACTAGTATTAGAGAATGTTTAAATATGAGAAAACATCAAATTAGCAGCATTAAAAGTGTTTATATTTCATAGTTTTCACATTATATCAGTAAAAACATGTTTTTTTGCTTCAAAAATTAAACGCATCGTATCCATTTGAGTGAACATTTTTGCAGCTCCATAAAAAATAGGTCCATAAAAAAGCTGTCAATTGCATTTTTTTCATGCCTAAAGAGGAATAAAAACAGTGGGGAAAAGTCGTGATTAAGGTTTTCATAATTCATGCATGAAAGGGTTAAGAATGGCACACGTCACTTTTTAAATCAACAGTTTTCTAATAATAAGCATTTTTACATAGAAATAACAATTCTATATTGTTATTTACTCTTTAGTATGATGATAAACTATACAATAAAAAATTCTGATCCTAGTTTTTGCACAGGGATCATTAGTGGAAACGGTGACATGGCTGCCGAGCATCAGTATGATGGGATCTGTAACAACCATGTCACATCCGTCCACTGCCACATTTTGTGTTTTTGTGTCAGCTGTTATTGTTTTAGATCCACAATACTAACATTTATGAATAAGAGGAGAATTAGCAATAGTAAGTCTATAAGTTTATTACTAATAAAGTACTGGTACTGACCAGAGCATCATGGGTAATGTCACGTCCGTCCACCAGCAAAAGTTTTCACATACACGTGCTATTCAAAATCCAATATTTCTGAAAATAGAGCTTCCACTGTCGAATAATATCAGTAGTCTGTGCACAAATGTATTGGCATTATTTCAACACAGTTCTATGCATTTCATACAACTTTTTCTTTTTTTTTTTTTGACAAAAATGGCCGCTCATTTGACCCCCTAAGTCAATTTTAACCGACAGGTGTTTTGACATCTACTGGGTTACAGGATACAGATCAAAGCCCAGAGCTGTCCTTCCCCTTTAGTCGCCTCCATTTGGATCTATCAGACAACTACAGTACTTTCCGATCTATTGGCCGCACCCATGCTTGACGCTGCCGTCTCCAATGTCTCACCATTGATTCACTGACGCCAAGCTTACATGCAGCAGCTCTATTTCCTTCTTCGACAGCCGGATCGATCGTTAGCCCGTGAAACATAAATTAGCCGCATCATTGTTTAAGCCACGGGTTCACAGCATGTGAAAAAAGTAGCGGCTTATACACCGGAAATTACGGTATCTGGCTAATGCTGGCAAGACACTTGGCAACTTTTCAGATAATTCCAAAGCTGCAGATAAATTCCCAACTGTTGGAGTAAAATAAGGACAATTTTAGTAAATGAATGCTCCGAACATCCATCCCTCTTTTAATGCTTTGTGGTGGAAAATTTACTTTTTATATTTCATACTGTTAGTACATGCTGAGTCATTGTTATGTGTGATGTTTACCACTCTGTAACACCCCCGACCCAGGAACGGAGTTATTTCATGCCTTGAGTTAAAACCCAAACACCTAAATGTCTGAATGTGTAGATAGAGGATGGCGCCTGCACTCCAGATAGGATCCAAGCAAGGTTAGAGTGAAGAGGTCATCATGACCTCTTCACGGAGCAGAGAAGGAGTAGTATGGGGTGGTACGATGTACGTAAGGAATGACATCATAGTTTGAGGGGGTTGGATTTGGTTCAGTCTAATCTTTAGTTTTCTCTTGTTGAGACTTCACTTACAGAGTTTCTCTGTGATTGACTTCTCAATAAATGCATTTATTTATTTTAACTCTAACTTTCTCTCCTCCTCTTTGTGTGTGGGTTATCAGTTGAACATTTCCACAACAGCTTCTACAGGGTTCATCAGGGAACCAGCCTAAATGGGGAATCCTAGAGTCTACCCTGCCACCTCCTCTTGCTCCTCATCTATAATTCCTCCACAGTGTCCTGGCCCAGAGTCTTATCCCAGTTGGACATCTCTCTGGGGACACATCCTAACCAGATGCCTTAACCACTTTTACTGGCTCCTCTAGATGTGGATGACATGACCAAGCTCCTCACTCTATCTCTAAGGGGGAGCCCAGCCACCCTGCAGAGGAACTCATTTCTACTGCTCTGTGATCTTCTTCTTTTGGTCACTACCCAAAGTTGGTGAGCATAGATGAGGGTAGGAACGTAGGTCAACTGGCAAATTGATAACTTTTTGGCTCACCTCCCTCTTCACCACTACAGACCATTACAGTGTACACATCATTGCAATGTTGCCCCAATCTGTCTGTCGATCTCCAGTTCTAGCTTTAACTCCCTCATGAACAAAACCTACTCTGCTGCAAGGCTTTCAACCCACACCAGCAAAAGAGCAGATGTCACTCCGGTTTTACCAGAACTACATTGGTTCCCAGTTCTTTTTAAGATACATTTTAAAATTTTAGTTCTCACTTTTAAAGGTTTGAATGACAAAGCTCCTGTCTATATTTCTGAGTTGCCAAAATTCCACAAGCCTTTTGGACTCTTAGATCCTCAGGTCAGTGCCAGCTGGTCATCACCCGCTCCCATTTCATAACTAGAGGGGATTGAGGCTTTCAAGTAGTGGCCCTGAGACTATGGAATGCATTGCCACTGGCACTTGAAACTCACTTGAGTCTTTTAAAAAGTAGGTGAAGACTTTCTTGTTTAGACAGGCTTTTACTTAGGTGTGGGTTTTATGACCATTTGTGTTTGTTTTTATGCCTCTGAATGTAGCTGTATGTTTTTGTTGCCCATGTACTGAACTGCTGATTTTATCGGATAGCACTTTGTGAATTCTTTCAGTGATAAGCGCTATATAAATAAACTGTATTATTATTATTATTATTATTATTAAGACACAGTAAAACAGGCTGTTGGGTTATTGGAGAGTCAGGTCCTCACTGACTCTAATGCTACATCTGAGTAGGTGATCAGAGATAAGGCTGAAGCTATTACAGCAATTATAGTGCGAGCAGATGAGGATGAAATGGACATATTAGGAAAGGCAAAGTGAGCAGGCAATTCCTTTAAGAAAGTTGGAATTTCAAGAGCTTTGCATCAAAACAACTCTATAGATTACGTCAAGACTGTGAATTTATGTCAGAACAGTCGGCTTGTGCCACCATTTAATGAAAAGAGGCGGATGAGTATTTCACTCTTTGTGCTTTTCCTACCGATCCACTTTGAAGTAGTAATGGCCTGACCTCTTGGCCATTTCATCGTCAACAACCGTCTCAGTGCATATGTTCCAGAGTTCTCACTATAATACTAAAAGAGGCCATTCTCAGTTCAAATGAAGCAGTTCTGAAAGCTATGAAGGACTGAGACTCAGACTCTTGAGCCTGACATTTAGTCAATCCACCCATTACCTCACCCTCCATTCTACAGACTTTTCCACTCAATAAGAATACCACCAATATCACCTGACTTTAACAGTGTTGTGTTAGGCTGGTGTGGATCCTCCAGAATCAATGCCATAGAGCTCTGAAGTTGTCCTGAAGGTTCATTGTGGACCAACACCTTATAGGCATGTTTGTGGGCGTCTTGCATCCATTTGTCACCTCCCTGTACATAGGGTGGTATCCGACAGCCTCTATGGGTTTTCCTTTCACCTATAAACTGTTCACACAATGAGAAACTGAAGCATTCGGATATCACACTATGTCTGTACATAATGACAAACCTAATGGATCAGATTAGGGATGCAAATTATCGATGAATTCATTAATCATTAGTTGGTTGACCTTATCAATCGATTAACGATTAATTGATAAGCAGCGATTTTCCTGAGAACCTGAATTTCTCTTTCAATAAGGGTTAGGTTATAGGTGACATGGCTCTTTGCATGATTCTCAACCCATCGGGTTCTATACAGTAGGTAAGTACCAAGGTTATAATAGTTTTGGATTTTTCGTGATAGTTTAGTTTTATTAAATTTCGACTGATGGAAATTAGCACTGTTACTACAATCTGGCATAACTACGGCTGCAATTGTTGTAGATGTTCATTAAAATCTACTGCCCCTAATAAATAAATAAATACATAAATTTAATAAAATAAAATAAATAAATAAATGAATGAATGAATAAATAAATAAATAAACAAATGAATGAATGAATGAATAAAGTTATAGTTAGGGCTGCTCGATTATAGAAGAAAATAATAATAATTACTATTATTTTCGCAATAATTGAAATCACGATTCTTAAAAACGATTATTTGTTAACTTTAAAGTTGTTTTTTTTCTTGCAAAACAATGCAAAATATACTCTTTAAACATAAATAAAGCTTTTAAACACTAAAACAAAATATGTTCACTTTTGTACGAAACAAAATAAGTATACTGTAAATTCAAGCTTGTATTGTTTCCTTTTGTAAACAAATAGTGCACTGGAATTAAACTGCTATAGACTTGCCATAGAACTGGAGCAATAAAAAAAAAAAAAAAAAACTCGAAACAAAATGCTGAGTTGAATGGGTGGAGAGTGGGGTTGATTTTACAGCAGATTTAAAGTAGAAATAACTTGTCTTTTAGTGTTTTCTACTTAATAGTTTAAGTTCAATACTTTTAGCATTAAAGTTGAACCTACTTAAACCAACTGATTAGTCGATCATTACTCAAATCATTTAAGTGCAATCACTTGCCTCAAATTTTTTGAGTAAACTCTACTTATCCGGGCTTACAGTGTATTCTGTTTCTCTGAAATTTCCCCATTTCTGTCCATGTGTGAAAGCCAGTTCACTGTTACAACGAACAAAGAGCAAGGATCAAACAGAGAAGAAGCAAAAGAAGGGGAGGTTGCCAGGTGGACCAGTCGGTGTTTTGACAGTTTACCCACAACACAGCAGAGTGGTGGCAGCAGCCTGTCACTCCACAAAACCCTCCCGAGGCCTGTTTTTTGTCTCCTCCGTCTCCTGCTCTTCCTCTCTGGGTTTGTACTCATCTCCTTTTTTTTTTTTTTTTTTTTTTTTTTTTTGCTTCTCTCCATTCTCTCACTGGCTTACGTTTCAACTTATTCATCCCACAAACTCCTCTATTCTCTCCCTCCCTTTTCCTTCTTTCAAGTTTGAAGACGATACAGAAGTAGCTCTCCTGCTATGCTGTTTGTCTCCCTCCGCATCCAGACCTCCGTCTGTGCTTTAGAGTTTCTGAAAAGGCTGAAATATCCAACAGACGCTGTCATCATTTATCTCCAGAGATCCTCCCACTGTTTCCATTCGAAAATCTAACATCATATGCTGCATTCATACTAAACAGGATATTTCAAATTGCAGCAAAACACACAGAGATTTTCATTATATTAGTAAAACTGCAGCTAAGGAGCTTTATTAACTCCACAGGCAAATACCTCAATAACACTGGGTTACAAAAAAAATGTTTTTTGCAAATTGTCTAGGTTTTTTCAACTGAATTAGGACCATTTTGCACCGCTAAATGGGTTTTACTGGTGAATCAATGTTATAGAAGATGACTGTGTTTCCACGTTCACTTTGTTCTCTTTTTTTTTTTTGTTTTGTTTGTTTGTGAAGTGTCTTTGAGTGTCCAAAAAACCGCTAAATAATTGTGATATATTACACTGGGTTACAAAAAAATGTTTTTTGCAAGTTGTCTCAGTTTTTTCAACTGAATTAGGACCATTTTGCACCGCTACATCCAAAAATGACATCTGTTTTTCTCAATCAGGTCAGGTTTTTTTGCTAATTTGATTTTGAAAAATTTGATCTTCTCACAAAATTGATTAAATTTTTGTGACTTTATCAGTTGATTTTTTATAGAGTTCTCACCCAAAATAGGTTTTAAGAGAAAAAAAAAAAAACAGGAACGGTGTAGTCAAAGTTTCATTTCGGAGTTGAGTTCCAGCGTTTCTTAAAACAGTATAAAGATCCAGTGTTACTTCTGTGGCAGGTCCCAAATGAATTTTTCTCTATATTTAACCTTTCTTAAAGGATTTATCAGTATGTATTATAATATTATCCTCTGTATTTCACATTTTTTCAGTGAAGATCAGGTATTTTCCAGTATTTATTTCACAGGTCATGTAAATGTTCATAAAAGCTGAATTAAAGTTGAGGGTTATTATATCAAAAACAAGAGAAAACTGAAGAAAAAGTGAGTTTTTCAGCAAAAATATCAATAACTGAACATAAAAACAACTATCTGAATCCACTGTCTTTGATCCAACTCCATGGGTTTTACTGGTGAATCAGTGTTATAGAAGATGACTGTGTTTCCATGTTCACTTTGTTCTCTTTTTTCTTTTTGTTTTGTTTGTTTGTGAAGTGTCTTTGAGTGTCCAAAAAACCGCTAAATAATTGTGATATATTACACTGGGTAACAAAAAAATGTTTTTTGCAAGTTGTCTAGGTTTTTTCAACTGAATTAGGACCATTTTGCACCGCTAAATCCAAAAATGACATCTGTTTTTCTCAATCAGGTCAGGTTTTTTTGCTAATTTGATTTTGAAAATTTTGATCTTCTCACAAAATTGATGACATTTTTGTGACTTTATCAGTTGATTTTTTATAGAGTTCTCACCCAAAATAGGTTTTAAGAGAAAAAAAATCATTTTCTAACAGGATGTATTTATTATTTATTACGTATTCTCCGCAGATGTAGCAGAATACGTCAGGCTTATTTTTGCAAGGTCTTCTAGTTGAAGCCATTTCATTCACCTGTAATATAAAAAAAAAAAACAATCATAAATTGGCAAAAGTAAAATCTTCAGAACTCATTTATTGCAAGAAACATGAAAGAATTTTGTATCATATAATGTGAAAATGCCCATAAATGTAAGCAAAAATGTTTAAAAAGCCAATATGTAGCATAGTTCAGAAAGTTGACCTGATTGAGCAAAATTAATGT